>NC_140183.1:30088726-30158726 GCF_963971535.1 Notolepis coatsorum
GACTGAGTTAAGGTTAGGGTTAGGGTTGGGGTTAGGGTTGAATCGGTTGATGTTCAGATGAGATCAGCAGCTCTTACCTTCCAGCTGAGGCCCAAGGCGTTGGGGTGTGAAGCCTGGGAGTGGTCTGCCTTCTCCAGGTCATCACTGGCCTCGCCGTTGTAGTTCCCACACAGGCCTGGGAGAGAAGATATTCTACGTGTTCACTGCTGACCACCTATATTTTAACATTCTCATTCTACTGGCTACTGATGCTGTTTACTACTGATGCTGTTTACTACTGATGCTGTTTACTACTGATGCTGTTTACAACTTATGTTGTTTACTATTGATGCTGTTTACAACTTATGTTGTTTACTACTGATGCTGTTTACCACTGATGCTGTTTACTACTGATGCTGTTTACTATTGATGCTGTTTACTAATGCTGTTTACAATTTATGTTGTTTACTACTGATGCTGTTTACCACTGATGCTGTTTACTACTGATGCTGTTTACTATTGATGCTGTTTACTAATGCTGTTTACAACTTATGTTGTTTACTACTGATGCTGTTTATAACTTATGTTGTTTACTACTGATGCTGTTTACTATTGATGCTGTTTACAACTTATGTTGTTTACTACTGATGCTGTTTACTACTGATGCTGTTTACAACGTATGTTGTTTACTACTGATGCTGTTTACTACTGATGCTGTTTACTACTGATGCTGTTTACAACGTATGTTGTTTACTACTGATGCTGTTTACTACTGATGCTGTTTACAACGTATGTTGTTTACTACTGATGCTGTTTACTACTGATATTACTCACCACCTACAAATCCCTGAACAATCTGGCCCCTCCCTACCTCGCCAACCTCCTCCCCAGTCCACCCCTACCCGTCGCCTCAGGTCCGCGGACACAAACTGCTTGACAGTCCCGAGGACCAAGTTCCGGACCTGGGGCGACAGGACCTTTTCAGTTGCCGTACCCTCCCTCTGGGACACCCTCCCTCTGAAACACCGTCCCTCTGGAACACCGTCCCTCTGGAACACCGTCTCTCTGGAACACCCTCTCTCTGGAACACATTCTCTCTGGAACACCCTCTCTCTGGAACACTGTCTCTCTGGAACACCCTCTCTCTGGAACACTGTCTCTCTGGAACACCCTCTCTCTGGAACACTGTCTCTCTGGAACACCCTCTCTCTGGAACACCGTCTCTCTGGAACACTGTCTCTCTGGAACACCCTCTCTCTGGAACACCCGCTCTCTGGAACACCCGCTCTCTGGAACACCCGCTCTCTGGAACACCCTCTCTCTGGAACACCCTCTCTCTGGAACACCCTCTCTCTGGAACACCCTCTCTCTGGAACACCCTCTCTCTGGAACACCCTCTCTCTGGATCACCCAACCTCTGGAACACCCTCTGGAACACCCTCTGGAACACCCACCCTCTGGAACACCCACTCTCTGGAATACCCACCCTCTGGAACACCCACCCTCTGGAACACCCTCTCTCTGGAACACTCTCTCTCTGAAACACCCTCTCTCTGGAACACCCTCTGGAACACCCTCTCTCTGGAACACCCACCCTCTGGAACACCCACCCTCTGCAACACCCTCCCTCTGGAACACCCTCTCTCTGGAACACCCTCTGGAACACCCTCTCTCTGGAACACCCTCTCTCTGGAACACCCTCTGGAACACCCTCTCTCTGGAACACCCTCTCTCTGGAACACCCTCTGGAACACCCTCTCTCTGGAACACCATCTGGAACACCCTCTCTCTGGAACACTATCACTATGAATTGAAAATGGGGGATCCTGATGTAAACAAGACAAACGTCTTTCTCTGGTCTGCATCCCCTTAACACTATGTGGACCGTCCACGTATATATACGTGTTTCGATTCCACCCGTTGAGGATCACAAGTTGTTATTGTTTTATTCCATATTAATAACGCTATTAACGTCCGCGATTGACTTGCAGGACCTACCCACATATTTGATTTTCGAAACATGCAATACCGGCCAGATCCGCTTAGGGGCGCCATCGCTCCACTGCAGTATCATTGAGGGCGATTGTAAAAAAAAAATCTTTTACTGTCTGGGGCGTTTCATATGAGCCTCGGTTCCAAACGAACACCCTCCATCTTTGATCCCGTTACCGAACGCATATTTCAGCCTGGAATAATGGGATTTATGATTAGCCAATGGACATATCGATCTACCAGATTCCGATGACTAATGAAGAAATGCTGCCGGCGATCACATGGCCTGACGGTAGGATACTATTCCCCCAAATTACAGCTGGATTGGACATTGTTTTAAAACCTAACGTGATCGATCAGTGAAAATGGCTACCTGAACGCACACTTTATTGCTAATCAATAATACTAATCGGTGTTCCCCGCCGCCCCCATTTCATCCATAGATGCTCTGTAATAGTCCGGATGCTACGCAGTTTGTTTTATTTCATTCGTATATATACAGCAGAAATAGCGTTTGATATAACGTGACTAGCTTTTAGCCTCATATCTAGCTTCCCAGAAAAAAGACGAGGCGAAAAGCGCGATAAACCTTATATTCACGACGCTATAAAATGACAACCAACCGATGGATTTTTATTTTCTTTAAGCCATTATGAAGGCACGGTTTATGCACTCAAGTGACAATGAGAATGGACAGATAGCAATACTATAAATTATATATATAGCTGTTAGAAAGTACATCGGTTTGTAAACAAACCTCTGTCCTCTGGCCTATAAATCGGCGCTACATGCTGGTCGTCAATGTGTTAACAATTGTGTGTATTGAGCCGTACTGTATTGTACCCATTCTGCAATCTGTTAAATAAAGTTTTCATTCATTCATTCATTCATTC
The DNA here is from genome assembly GCF_963971535.1 of Notolepis coatsorum. NCBI lineage: Eukaryota > Metazoa > Chordata > Actinopteri > Aulopiformes > Paralepididae > Notolepis > Notolepis coatsorum. Next base: position 30,091,591 of record NC_140183.1, read on the forward strand.
ATTCATTCATTCATTCATTCATTCATTCATTCATTCATTCATTCATTCATTCAACACCCTCTGGAACACCCTCTCTCTAAAACACCCTCTCTCTGGAACACCCACCCTCTGGAATAGCCTTTCTCTGGAACACCCTCTGGAACACCCTCTCTCTCTGGAACACCCTCTGGAACACCCTCTCTCTGGAACAGCCTCTCTCTGGAACACCCTCTGGAACACCCTCCCTCTGGAACACCCTCCCCATCTGTCAATCAACCACCCTCCCCTCCTTCAAACAGGCCCTCAAGACCCGCCTCTTCAAGCTTGCTTTCACCTGATCATCATCCTCCCTCCATCTCAAGACTCAAGCTTTACATTTGAAATAATTAACATTTTTTTATATTCATATTTTTTCATGTTGTGTTTTACTTTATTCTGTAAATTGAATGTATATTATTATTATTATTATTATTATTATTATTATTATTATTATTATTATCTGCGTTGTACCCATACTGTACCCATGTTGTACCCATACTGTACCCATGTGGTACCCATACTGTACCCATGTTGTACCCATACTGTACCCATACTGTACCCATGTTGTACCCATACTGTACCCATACTGTACCCATACTGTACCCATGTTGTACCCATACTGTACCCATGTTGTACCCGTGTTGTACCCATACTGTACCCATGTGGTACCCGTGTTGTACCCATACTGTACCCATGTTGTACCCATGTTGTACCCATACTGTACCCATGTTGTACCCATACTGTACCCATGTGGTACCCATACTGTACCCGTGTTGTACCCATACTGTACCCGTGTTGTACCCATACTGTACCCATGTTGTACCCATACTGTACCCATGTTGTACCCGTGTTGTACCCATACTGTACCCATGTGGTACCCATGTTGTACCCATACTGTACCCATGTGGTACCCATACTGTACCCATACTGTACCCATGTTGTACCCATACTGTACCCATGTGGTACCCATACTGTACCCATGTGGTACCCATGTGGTACCCATACTGTACCCATACTGTACCCATGTGGTACCCATGTGGTACCCATACTGTACCCATGTTGTACCCGTGTTGTACCCATACTGTACCCATGTGGTACCCGTGTTGTACCCGTGTTGTACCCATACTGTACCCATGTTGTACCCATGTTGTACCTATACTGTACCCGTGTTGTACCCATACTGTACCCATGTGGTACCCATACTGTACCTGTGTTGTACCCATACTGTACCCGTGTTGTACCCATACTGTACCCATGTTGTACCCATACTGTACCCATGTTGTACCCGTGTTGTACCCATACTGTACCCATGTGGTACCCATGTTGTACCCAAACTGTACCAATGTGGTACCCATACTGTACCCATACTGTACCCGTGTTGTACCCATACTGTATCCGTGTTGTACCCATGTTGTACCCGTGTTGTACCCATACTGTACCCATGTGGTACCCGTGTTGTACCCATACTGTACCCATGTTGTACCTGTGTTGTACCCATACTGTACCCATGTGGTACCCATACTGTACCCATGTGGTACCCATACTATACCCATGTTGTACCCATGTTGTACCCACCCATACTGTACCCATACTGTACCCATGTTGTACCCATCATTGGTGATGTCAGGCCTAATTCATGTTAGGCCTACATTATGCAGTCAGGGATGTAGTGGAGGGTAAACCACCTAGACTCACCTCACCATAATCTTATTTGTGAAACTTTTTAAGGAGATATTATCTTTATGATTGAAATGTAAGTATTGATGCAAGTATTAATTGTTCATAGTTTAGCCAGCTGTTATGTTACTAATGTAAATCAGCTCAATGAAAAGGATGAAGGAAAGAAACAATAGAGACTACAATAGGGATCGCATTTAATTGAGCTGTAATTAACACAATGGACCTGTCTCAAAACCCTGCCCTCTTTTCTTGATCCTCCAATCACAGCTGTCGCTTACCTCTGACTTCCTCGTACAAACAAAGTTTGTACGAGGAAGTCCGAGGTAAGCGACAGCTGTGATTGGAGGATCAAGAAAAGGGGCAGGGTTTGAGACAGGTCTATTATCCAATGTCCTCTGATGACATCACCTCTGATGATATTGAAACTCATTAACTCTCAATAACTGTCAAACTAAATGAATGTGTAGAGGCTGCGGTCTCGACTCCCGGAGTCAGCATTGCCTTGGCTTGGGCTGATCGCTATACTAACTCGTTTGGCTGGGTTAGGGGGGGGAAGCCGTGGGTGGGAAACTGGCGTTGTGGACAGCGACGCCTACAGGTCAGGTCTGGGCGCTTGCTCAGCAAAGGCAGGACTTGAGGAAGGCAGCGTGACCTCCCACGCGTTACACTTCACCAATGAGAGCCCTCGCTGCCAGGTGAGAAGAGAGCCACTGGCTGTCGCCGCACGTGTCGGAGGAAGCGTGCGGATACTTCAGGGTTCCCTTGTACCGACCAGTAGGAGAACATGCGCACAACAACCAGGTAGGGGAGGGGGGGGGGGGGGGATTGGCACAACGACTAAATTGGGACGGGGAGAAAACAGAGAAAAATCTGAGAAAGAGAGATACAAAAAAAATAAAAAAATAAATGAATGTGTGCAAAACAGCGTAGAGCCTCGTGATATGTGTGAGATTATGTGTAAAATCAATGCCGTTGTTCTTCAGTGAAGTGCCCTTTAACATAACATGATTTAATATAGAATTAATGTAGAAACCACTGCAGATTGAGGTATGATGAATGTGAGTTAGGGTTAGGGTTGGGGTTAGGGTTAGGGTTAGGGTTAGGGTTAGGGTTACCTTCCACACTCTGTTGGTAGGAGCTGGGCAGCTTCAGGCTGACGTAGCTCTTCCAGTTAAACCTCAGAGTCAGATCAAACGCAGAGCGAACAACACAGAAGTAGCCCTGACGAAACAATGACAGCTGCCCATCAGGCGTGGAATAAGGCAGGTTGACTGATCGACTGTTCACCTGGAGAGAGAGAGAGAGAGAGAGAGAGAGAGAGAGAGAGAGAGAGAGAGAGAGAGAGAGAGAGAGAGAGAGAGAGAGAGAGAGAGAGAGACAGGAAGAGAGATTTTGGTGTTCGTAGTGGAGATGTTGGAGCCTGGAGCTTCAGCTGAACTCAGTAGAAACATCTGCTCAGTTAACCCTAACCCTATACTAATCACTATACACCTAGAGATGGTCTAAGTTAACCCTAACCTTATACTAATCACTATACACCTAGAGATGGTCTACTCTAAGTTAACCCTAACCCTATACTAATCACTATACACCTAGAGATGGTCTACTCTAAGTTAACCCTAACCCTATACTAATCACCATATACACCTAGAGATGGTCTAAGTTAACCCTAACCCTATACTAATCACTATACATCTAGAGATGGTCTAAGTTAACCCTAACCCTATACTAATCACCTCATACACCTAGAGAAGTTAACTGAGTTATAATAATGCAGGACCTGCTCAGAGGTCTTTAATTGGCATTGGCTATTATCCACAACACACACACACACCGGAACACACACGCATGCATTGTCTGTAGGATCGCTGATGCGATTCGTCTCTGCAATTAACCCATCCCGTCGTCCTTCCCCCCAAGGGCAGCCGGGAGCAGACAGGCGTCAACGTGAGCCGCGCCAGGGGACCAATCCAAGTGCTCCTGTCCGTCTTCGTCAAGGACGCCACAGCGTTAGCGATCTGTTGTTGTGCATGTTTTTCCATTGGGTTTATCTTATCGGGGGGGAAACCCTTGCGAGCACGGGGAGAACATGCAAACTCCACACAGAAAGGCCTGGGAGATACCCCACCTGGGTACCTGGCATCATGGAAACCTGGTCCCCAAGCGGGAATCGAACCCTGGACCTTCTTGCTGTGAGGCGACAGTGTTAACCACTACACCACCGTGCCGCCAGTGGTTACAGAGCCAACAGTCACCCTGCTAACCTTATGCTAATCACCGTATACATCTCCAGGTCTAAGTGAAGCAGCAGAGTCTGTATGTAGGAGGTTTAGTGAAGCAGCAGAGTCTGTATGTAGGAGGTTTAGTGAAGCAGAGTCTGTATGTAGGAGGTTTAGTGAAGCAGCAGAGTCTGTATGTAGGAGGTTTAGTGAAGCAGCAGAGTCTGTATGTAGGAGGTTTAGTGAAGCAGCAGAGTCTGTATGTAGGAGGTTTAGTGAAGCAGCAGAGTCTGTATGTAGGAGGTTTAGTGAAGCAGCAGAGTCTGTATGTAGGAGGTTTAGTGAAGCAGCAGAGTCTGTATGTAGGAGGTTTAGTGAAGCAGCAGAGTCTGTATGTAGGAGGTTTAGTGAAGCAGCAGAGTCTGTATGTAGGAGGTTTAGTGAAGCAGCAGAGTCTGTATGTAGGAGGTTTAGTGAAGCAGAGTCTGTATGTAGGAGGTTTAGTGAAGCAGCAGAGTCTGTATGTAGGAGGTTTAGTGAAGCAGCAGAGTCTGTATGTAGGAGGTTTAGTGAAGCAGCAGAGTCTGTATGTAGGAGGTTTAGTGAAGCAGCAGAGTCTGTATGTAGGAGGTTTAGTGAAGCAGCAGAGTCTGTATGTAGGAGGTTTAGTGAAGCAGCAGTCTGTATGTAGGAGGTTCAGTGAAGCAGAGTCTGTATGTAGGAGGTTTAGTGAAGCAGCAGAGTCTGTATGTAGGAGGTTTAGTGAAGCAGCAGAGTCTGTATGTAGGAGGTTTAGTGAAGCAGCAGAGTCTGTATGTAGGAGGTTTAGTGAAGCAGCAGAGTCTGTATGTAGGAGGTTTAGTGAAGCAGCAGAGTCTGTATGTAGGAGGTTTAGTGAAGCAGCAGAGTCTGTATGTAGGAGGTTTAGTGAAGCAGCAGAGTCTGTATGTAGGAGGTTTAGTGAAGCAGCAGAGTCTGTATGTAGGAGGTTTAGTGAAGTAAGGAAGCAGGACACATGGTGAGAAGCTGTTAAATTGAAATATAAAATTGAAGAAACTAAATATCTCACAACCAAAACAAATATTACTAACAATTTGTATTTAAATGTTTTGAAAGGCCAGTCTAGACTAGAGCACAGGATGGGTTGTGTTGGTGGTTAGTATCTGTGTCTCACCAGTACTCTCCCAGGCTGCTCTCTGCTCATGGAGACGGTGTGATTGTAGACACTGAGGGAGACAGACTTGGTGTAGGCCACCGCTCTGTTACGGCCGCGGTTGTCATTCTGAACCAGGACTTGGAACGACACCAGCGCGGGTTCAGAGGTCGTGACCAGCTGAGACAGCACGTAGGTGCAGGTGCCCTGGAAATCAAACCTACGACCGTCAAAGGTTCTGTAGTGAGGGTCACCCGAACCCTGGCACGTTGCAAAGGACACTGGGTAGCAGTCCCTGACCCCGCCCCTCAGGGCACAATGCTCGTTCTTCTTACAGCTGACGTTCTTACACTCCACCTGGGGAGGGGGCATAATATATAGATCTGAATAATGTAGAACATAACATAATAATAGAACTGAATAATGTAGAGCAGAACACAATATATAGATCTGAATAATGTAGAACATAACATAATATATAGCACTGAATAATGTAGAACAGAGCTGTTTGGACCAATCAGCGTCCTTTGAGGAACTACTGGCAGTTACGGGCAAAGATACTCATTTTTATTAAAGTGCCGGCCCTCTTCCAGACAGTTTCAAAGGACGACTGCCGAGATAGTTCTGTGTGATAGACCCTCTGGTGGGTCAGGTTAGTTGACAGACACACACACACACACGCACGCACACACACACACACACGCACACACACACACACTCTACCTGAGCTTTCCCAGGAACACAGCGACACCTGGTGGCACATTTGTTACCAACCCAGAAAGAGGTGCCTGCTGGGTAATACCTGTCCTTGTGCTGACAGCCACAGCTGCTCTTAGGAACACACCTGAAACACACACAGACACACAGACACAGACACAGACAGACACACACACACACACACACACACACACACACACACACACACACACACACACACACACACACACACACACAGTTATGCTGTGTTCAACATAGACAGAGGCAGATTTTCTTTCTTAGTGTTCTCATGCTGGTTGTGACTGTGATTTGAATCCTGACCTCTAATCATCTTAAGGAGGGTGTGGTATTGGTAACCTCAACCTGTCTCAGTTGGTTATGGAACCCACCATGGTCCATCTTAATTGATCTAATCTTTTCCAATAAGAATGATACAATTATTTCCTGCTGTGTCTTTGATTCATGAATCAGTGATCATCGCCATACGGCATGTACCTATCGGAAACATTTGTTTAAAGAAAATACGATCTCATTCAAAAAACGTTAAGGACCAAGCATTTCTAGTTGATCTCCATCATAGTGATCATAGTGATCACAGTGAAATCAATTATTCCATGGAAATCCCCATCTTTATTAAAAACCTTTCTTGCCATTGTTGATAAGCATGCACCATGGAATAAAAGATAGATCATCACCTTGGTTTACACCAGAATTAGTGTTATTTAAAGAAAGGAACAGACACTCTGGAGACCCTTTCGTCTGGACCTCATTTAGACAAATCAGAAATAAATGTACATCTGTGGTGAAGAAACAGACTATTATCTAGACCTGGTCAGCAGCTCTGTCTAGCTCAGATCACAGTTCTGGAGGGCAGTGCATTCAGATAAAAGTTAGACTACTTTCTCCCCTTGTGACCTCATTTACCACACACGATAAATTGAATGACTGAACTGGTCACTTGAAAACACTTGTGTGGGGCCCCTCCTGGTGGACTGACTATTAATGTTGTTCTTGAAACACTACAACCCATTGATTGACCAGGATATCAACTGGAAAGAATATTTTTTTCCTCAGACTATCTGCATCGTTCATTTCTGAGCAAATAACACATATATTTAATCTTTCATTATCAACATAATGCATAATGCATAATGCAACATAATGCTCCTCCCGGCAGCATGTAAAAGTGTCCTTGAGCAAGACACTTAACCCCTAACTGCTTCTAATGAGCAGGTTGGCACCTTGCATGGTCCACCGTCGGTGTGTGAATGTGTGCGTGAATGGGTGAATGTGAGGCATAAGAGCTTTGGATAAAAGGGCTATTTAAATGGAGTCCATCTACCATTTAATAGTAGTAATAGTAGTCATAGTAGTAGTAGTCATAGTAGTAGTAGTAGTAGTAGTAGTAGTAGTAGTAGTAGTAGTAGTAGTAGTAGTAGTAGTAGTAGTAGTAGTAGTAGTAGTAGTAGTAGTAGTAGTAGTAGTAGTAGTAGTAGTAGTAGTAGTAGTAGTAGTAGTAGTAGTAGTAGTAGTAGTAGTATGAACCTACCTGTCTCCACTCAGTACCAGTCCCTTGTTACATTGGCAGCCCTCCACACACACAGCTGTACACTGCTGCTCTGCCCCCAGAGATCCACAGGAGGAGGGGCAGGCAGAGCCACAGGCCTCATAGTGACTCCCAGAAGGACAATCCAGGGCTGGGGAACAGAGGAAGGTCTATGGTCATAAAAAGAAGAGAAGAGAAGAGAAGAGAAGAGAAGAGAAGAGAAGAGAAGAGAAGAGAAGAGAAGAGAAGAGAAGAGAAGAGAAGAGAAGAGAAGAGAAGAGAAGAGAAGAGAAGAGAAGAGACGAGACGAGACGAGACGAGAAGAGACAGCTATAGCATAATAGAACACAGTAGAATAGAACAGAACAGAACCAAACAGAGTAAAACCGAACAGAACAGAACAGAACAGAACAGAACAGAACAGAACAGAACAGAACAGAACAGAACAGAACAGAACAGAACAGAACAGAACAGAGTCATCTCATCGAGACTTACGGCATTTAGCTACCATCCTCCAATCAGGGCTGACTTTACCCCCGGCAGACTGACAGGCATCGCCATAACTCTTCAGCTTATCACACAGGATCTGTTTAGTCCCTACAGACATACAGGTCATCAGATAGACAGATAGACAGACAGATAGATAGTCAGACAGACAGACAGACAATCAGACAGAAAGATAGTCAGATATTTTGATTACACTATTAATATTATTATTTGGGGGGGGCGGGGGGTTATGTTATGAGCTCTATAGGGAGGTAGTGGTTATGTCATTTTCGTTTTTCCATGTTCCACCCTCTGTCCAACGCAATGTATTTCCCCATTGCCCATTTCTAAATCGTCTCGTTTAAAACAAATAAAGCATGGACATTTGCATGGTGTACCTTTCTGTGCATATTCCTCCACAATCTATAGCTCAACATGAAAATATTCGCAATTAATCGTAAAGGTAGCAAAATAACAACGTTTTTGTTTTCGTTCACTGAGAAACTACACTACCATTTGGCGCTGCTGACTGACGTCACCACAGCGTAGACTCCTGGCTTTAGTCGCAGACCTAGGATCAGATTTCGCTTACATTCCATAAGCTTAACAATTCGTACAATGGTAAAATAACCCTGAATCTGTGGCTAGTATCTGTTTCACCCAACACTAGTGCTCCGGTGATCATAACCATTTATCTCTAAAGCTAACCACTATTTTTAAAAGCCACAACCACGTTACCATATTTGTATTTATAATTTAAATCGGATAGTTATTTCGCTGCATATTAAATCACTGTAAATACTAATGTAAATCATTGTTTCGTTGTACATATTGTGTATAGTTTATAATGTAGTGGGCACTTACATGGACACTTACATGGACTGGACATAATCCACCTACACTGTCACTTTAAGGACACGGGGCATTGTGGGTAGCTAGAGCGGCCATATTAACTCTTTGCTTGGTTTGTTGTGGTATGCACGCTATGCTAATAAATTACGCACACTGATGTGTTGTCAAAGAAACTCAACTCTCTCTGGTCGTGATTTCCCACTTCCTACAATAACGCTATTGTTTTTTACGTAACGTTAGTAGCTAGCTAGCTTGCTAGCCGGCATGGTGCTTTTCCCCAGAGTGTAACCACAGGTCTGAGAAGAGGACCTGCATATTTTACTCATTCCCGAAACTCTTCTACAATGTGCCCCGATTTAAAATGGTTCACGACAGTAGACATTGCTAACATCTAGTAAGTTTAGCTAGGTAACGTTAACGTTAGATAGCTAGCTTGGTATCAGCTGGCCGTGACGTGGATTAGGCGACAGCACTGAAAGACAGGCATTCTCCTGCCGTAACTCGGGTGCTGCATCCTGGTAAGTGTAGTTCGTTTTTAATGACAAATTAAAAACCTTATAACTACTTTCATTTCAACCAAAAATGCTTAAACAATAATGTTAGTGGTAGAAGGGACCTCATTTTGTGCAAAAATGGAAACTTTTCAATTTCCATGTGACAGAATTGTTACAATAGCCGATAATCCATTTTCCCAATGATAAATCCCTATACGGGTGGAACAACCAGTGACGTCAGACTACACCTCCCTATTGATGCAGCATCTGTTTGCCGCCAAAAACGACCTGTAAGACTGCCGTCAAAAACTACCAGTAGGACTGCCATCAAAAAACTATGTGGAGGACTGCTGTCAAAAGCTACTCGTATGACTGCTGTCAAAAACTAGGACTCTCTTTGTTTGGACCCACGGAAATATTAGTAATCATATTTGGAAAGTTGTGCATCAAAAGAGAGAAAGAAAAAGGCTGAGTTTTCTCACGTATCTCAGCTGCTCCATGAAGAGCAAGGTCTCCCCTACATTTTCAAAAGCCTAGAGAAAGCTTGTTTTAAATCATCATCATGAGTTATGCATGTCAAATTGATTATTGATTATTATCAGAACATGAGGCGCACAGCACACTCCCCACCTCTCCTTTCCTACGTATTGCACTAAGAGCAGCCTTCACTGACGCCAATTCCAGGAATACGATGTATAGACATAATTTATCTGTGCAAAGGTCATGAGTTGTCATGGGTTGTCCTGGTATGACAAATATTGAAATTCTTTTATTGGGATAACCACATTGAGATACAGTATCTCGTTTTCGAGGGGGTCCCACAAATACAAATGCAGTTACTAGTAACAGATATACTGAATAAAAACGTGTAACACAATGCTTTTGTTCTCCAGGCACACACTATTCCAAATAATTAAAATAACAAAATTATTATTATATTTACACTACTCCAAATCAAGAAAAAAATTACTGTAAGTATCTTTTGATGGTGGTCATGATCAGACACAGAAAAATATGTTATGCGCAGTATCCACTCCTTATTCCTCCTTATCCAAAACAGCCCACACATTTCATATTTAGGCTATATCATTCTTATGTTTGAGTAATTAATTAGATGATATACTTGCTCCCATAGACTTCCACTAGCATGTTTAGCATGATGCTAGTCTGAATCACAGGTTTAGGCTTAGCACCGCCCAGGATGATTGTGATTGGTTTAAAGAAATACAAACAAGCGAGCGCATTTTCTTCACTATAACAGAATGATAATACGTTCAGCCAGACCTTTCTCCAGCACAGTGCTAACATAGTGTGTAGAGAGAGGTATGGCTAATGGCTATGCAAGACTAGCATGATGCTAGACTTCCCTTTTAAATGCTCACCAACCTTTATTAATACAGACGTCATAGACACAGTTGTCCAGGTACATAGCGGGATCCACGGCCTTGTGGCAGGTTGAGAACGGACCGTCTTTCTGGGTCAACCGGCCGCAGAGGGTGGGCCGGCGGTAGTGGGCTTGCTGCGTGCTGGGGCAGCTGGGACAGCGGCCATTACAGCTATCACTACAGAACAGGTCTGAGTCAGCAGTCTTCCACAACTGGATCATCTTCAGAACAGCAGCCAGAGGGGAGCCTGGAGGAGACAAAAACACATCAGATAGTAGAATCTCTTTCTTTGTCTCAGATTCGTAGGCTTGTTTTCTCATTACAAATTCAGTTTTAAGGCTAGAGTGAAGATGTATGTATCATTATGGAACTAGAGGCCTTGAGGAATCCAGACATACTGTACCAGTAATTTCATGTCATTTCATGCCCCCCCCCTCCCTCACCTGTGTGTTCACCCCCCCCCCCCCCTCTCACCGGTGTGTTCACCCCCCCCCCCCCCCACCTGTGTGTTCACCCCCCCCCCCCCCCCCCCCCCCCCCTCCCCTTACCTGTGTGTTCACCCCCCCCCCCCCCCTCTCACCAGTGTGTTCAGGCAGGTCATCTTTTCTGTCTCCGTTATAGTTCCCGCAGAGTCCTCCCAGCTGTCCGTAGTAGGAGGAGGGGACAGTGATGTACAGCCTCATGTTCCAATCATAAGAGACTTGGAGGCCGAAGTCGGTGGTGAGGAGCGCAGAGTTCCTGAAGCGCTTCACAGAGACCCGCCCACCTGACAGACTGACAGGCAGGTAGACAAGCTCACCGTTCACCTGCAGAGATCAGAGAACCACAAACACACTAAATACTACATAGGTCAACAATCTTTAGTCAATCTGTGACCTTAGTCAACCTGTGACCTTAGTCAATCTGTGACTTCAATCAATTTGTGACTTTAGTGAATCTGTGACCATAGTCAACCTGTGACCAGTTTTCTGATTGGCTAGAGTGGAGGTGATAACCAGTCTTCTGATTGGCTACAGTGGAGGTGATAACCAGTCTTCTGATTGGTTGACCAGACTCACCTGGACCTGACCATGGTGTTTACTGATGACCACCGTTTCCTTAACCCGTCCGTAAACAGTGACCGTCACCGTCCTCACGTACGACACACGGCGGTTACCACGGTGATTGTTCTTGGTCGTCACGGTGAAGGCCGTCAGGCCAGGCACCTCCTGAATGAGCTTTACCATAGTGTAGGTACAAGTTCCCTAGGAGAAAGATTATAGTTAGTAACTATTACCATGTTGTAACTGCTACTATAAATATTTTACTTAGTAACTATTACCATGTTGTAACTGCTACTATAAAGATTATAGTCAGTAACTATTACCATGTTGTAACTGCTACTATAAAGATTATAAATGGTAAATGGTAAATGGCTGCTTTTTTATATAGCGCTTTTATCCAAAGCGCTTTACAATTTGTTACTTACATATTACCCATTCACACACCGACGGCGGAGGCAACCATGCAAGGTGCCAACCTGCTCATCGGGAGCAATTAGGGGTTCTGTATCGTTAGTGGCTTAGCTTGGCATCGCTACTGCACTATCTCGCGTACGTGCACGCGTACTGAATAAACCACAAATGTACCTCTAATACCAGTATTAGTCTGACCACACCCCTCATCAGCTTACCTTCATAAGCAGGTGTGTGGTCACCTGCTCTCCTCCTTCTCGCTTTCACCACAAGGAAGAGGTGCCTCGGTAGATCCCCACACTTGACACCATGATGGAAGAAATTGGATTAGGAACAGCTTGGGAAACAAGGATACGTTGACATCATACCTTTATTTTCTCTCTCACTATTTTCGAGAAAATACGGCGATATTGTCTTCGTACTGGAGTGTCTAGAAGATGATGATCATTCTAAAAACCCTCCACCGGTTTTCGTATTGGGAGCACGCCGCTGCATGCTTCTCAACTGCAATTCCTTGCTGTGTTTGTTGGGGTGAAACCTGTCAGGCCACAGCTGAACTGTCGGACATGCCGCTGTTGTGAGGAGCGGTGCGTTCCAGGTTGGGTGAGTAGTGTTTGCTGGCGGGCTCCACTTGTCTGTTAGTGCTATGGGGGCTACTTGACAAAGTTTATGGAAACCGGCCCCAGGCTAGGGTCCTTTGTTTAGCCGCCTAGGCGACAGGAGGCCTTGGTCTGGCGACCATTATAGTTTTAACTAGTGGGCCGCGACCATTGACACTGGTGATCCCTGTGTGTTCTGGACGAGTGGATTCTCTCTGTCACCGTGTTAAGACCCCATCTTTCATATCCAAATGAGAGTATTCCTTCACGAGGGGATATGTGCATGTAATGTGCGATAGCGGCAGATTCATGTTCAAAGTCAGCTATACAGGCCAGTTGGTACTGTGCTGATTCCGCCGGACGTGGTAATGTCACCGTTGTGAAGCGGTGTTGACGTCTTGTTTTCTCTTTTCTCTTAAAAAGTGAGGAGGGGTTCAGAACGGCGGCCTGTCTGGGTGAGTGTTATGTCATTGTTTACATGTTCATAGCTTACGGTTAGCCGGTCAGTGGCCTGGCGCGGGGTAGCTTGGCTTCTCGCGCGCCGCCGGGAGCTCGCTTCTGATCGCGTGCGTCGTTAGGTCGGCGTCTCGCGAGCGGAAGCAATAGCACCCGAACGGTTGGAGCAGCCGTTAGCTTGATGCTATTCTGTTGAACGTGCTTTGATTTTAACATGTTTTACACTCTTGACCACGACGTCATCCTTGACAGGGGATGTTCGTCGACCCTGCCTGAGCCTAGACGGGGATTGCGTCAACAAAGAGGACTGTAGCGACTGGTGGAGCGGCGACGCTGCCCGGATCGAACAACACAGGACGGCTGTGTTCTACGGTGTCTTGTGACTGCACTTCGCTGATCTGCGTTCCGGGTAGGTACGGGGTTGGCCAGACCTCATAACACGTCTTCTGGTTTTACTTGCTAAATGTATTGTGAATAACGGTGTTTTTTCCCAAAACGTGTGTTGTTGCAATGCATTTGGGATACGTTGCGGGTTGTGTGTGAGCTGTTTTTGTCACTGGCAGTTAGCTTCTCCGTGCAGATCGTGATGTATTGATCTGGTTGTTGTGTGAGAAACATCATGGTGTTTATGTGTACCGTGTACTCACTACTAAGGCAACTAACCTATGAAGCTATGCTTGGTGACAAGTGAGTAAAAGAATGTTCTTTCTCAGACTGTAATGACAATGAACAGTGAGTTCACACATTAACAGGTTTTCCTGTTTTAACTGGCCGTATTGAGGGTAAAATAGGAGGATTGTGTTTTTCCCCCCCGGTTCCCTGGGGACTTTATCACCTCCTATCAGACATGTTGTGCATTAATTGTGTCTTTTGTGTGGTAGGGATACGATGTAACTCTTAGCTTGATTGCTGAGGTTGTGCTAAATCTGCTGGAGAAACTTATTTCCTAAGGGGAAATTGGTTTGGTTGCTGTCATGTGTGCTTAGCAAGGCCTGTGGTCGATACTAATCAAGAATGATGTATTCTCTCATTGTGAAAAAAACGGCGTTCCTCTGTTGAGTGTTTTTGCCATTTTTTGTAGGTGATGATGGGTTGTGTGTGTCATGTGACCTACAACTGGGTTGTACTGGCCACAGAAGCACATGTGTATGTTGGACCGGGGTTCTTAGAGCCTTCTCTATTCTGTGTTTTTCCTTAGTAAAAATCAGATAGCAGGTTAGCTCATGCGCTGTGTGGAGCTGTGAAACGCTTCATAGAGCTGACTATGACTGTGTCATATTCTCTTTTTGTCGTTACGTCGTATCATGGGTGTGGGGTCGTAAAGGGGTGAACTGGTAACATTTCCTCTCCCCATTGTTCTGTCGGTCAGGGGTACACCCCCTGTCCTTCAAGGTTCCCGTCACGTGGCGGTTCGGCACGTTACGGGGGGGGGGGGGGGGGGGGGGGGAGGGAGTTCCTGGTCCCACGGCCTGGTATATTGGGCGTGTGCACCGCAGGAATTCCCCCGCCATAGAGTACGTCACCGTGCGCGTCTCTGTTGGTAGGACTTCCGTGTGCTGTTCAGGTCCATGTGATGGATCTGTTTTCAGGGGGGGTGGTCAGGGCTCCTCCTCACCAAGCGCCTATTCAGGCCTTCTGTGAGTTCGGACTCCTTCTTCCATGTGAGGAAGCCTCCATCAGAGTACAGAGCCTTCCTCCTCAGATTGTCAAAGTGAGTGGACCCTCTAGAAGGGTCCTTTTCTATTGTATGTATATTCGATTCAATTCGTTTATTGAGTGTGTATGGGTTCAGTGCCTCTTCCCCGGAGGCCCTAAAACCAGTTTTTTACATGGCTCGAGGTGCAATATATTCTTTTCAATCTGTACAGCTCGCGTGGGAAGTCTCTCTGGGGATCCCCGTCTCTTTCCTATGGGAGGGTGGTGGGATGTAAAAATGTGAACATTTTTTACCCCGGCTGTGTAGACTGGGATACATACTGTTGATGCTTCCTTCTTTCTATTCCAGAAGTGTTGGAGTTAGGGAGTGTCACACCCCTCTTGTCGTTCCCCTGGGCGCCTTGGGGATTCAATGACAGGTCTAAATAGCCTGTTCATTGATGGGGGTGTGTCCCGACGCACGTATAGTGCTAGCTCGCTGTAAACAGGCGATTGACTGGCACGCCTTGGTTGCTTGTGGTTGAAACAGCGTTTTTATAAAGCAACTGAGATGGGGGTTTTTCCTCTTCCGGCGACCACATCCCATGACCTGGGTGGGTTGTCGACGGATTCTCGTTCATGTCTGGGGGATGATGACGGGATGGATCTGAACATATGTAGTGGGGTCTCACGCCCTTGGGGTGGGCCACCAGGCGCGGTTCGTCCGAACGTCTGGGTGGCGCCTTCTTTTCATGTTAAGATCAACACGCATATCTGCCCTTCTCCTGGAGTAGGCATGTCGGCGTGGTTAGGGCACGGGACTGGTTCTGGTCACGCTGGTCCAGATCAGTTGAACCCGTTGTCCGCCGGGGATGCAGATCTGCTGTTCTGGTACCCTGAGGGACTTGGGCTTTTTTCAGGGGGAAAAATGCCAGGTCGGTCTGGGTGTCACAGGGTTAAGCGCTATGGAGACCCTGGTTGGGTATGTTTTTACTCAGCACTGTCGTCATGGCTTACAGCCATGCCATTCTGTACGCGCTCGATCTCGTCGGATCTCGGCCGCTACACAGGTTGGTCCTGGTTAGTACTTGGTTGGGAGACCGCCGGGGAATACCAGGTACGGTGTGCTTAGGGGCTGGTTCTCCATTATTTTTCGCTCCTCTCTCACGCATGGCGAAGAGGGGCCTGTGGGGGTGGTTTTTTGACCTCCTCTGGTGACCCTGTGCTTCCCGTACCGCCAGGCCCGGTCCGAAGTGATGTTTGCGACCCGTAGGCCTGGGTTAACCCTTTTTGGAAACTGAAACACTTGTACTGCGGTATAGCCGGTGTATACCCGCAGGTGTGTTTTGGAGTTTTTTCTTGAGGGGTTATAGGAACAACCACCGCATTGGGTAACACCGAGGTGGTTGATTCCCTGGTGTGTTGGAGCAGTGTCAACTCCCGGGTTCACCGTTTGAGGGTGCCCCTGCACGTTCATGACGTCTGCCAATCGTGTCAGCCTTCTCTGCCTCGACCCCTCTGGGTGGGGGTTGTTAAATGGAGGCTTGGTCATGCAACACCGCCAGCTTACGCTCCTTCCGCCGGGGCGGCTGTGTTCAGCTGTCCCCTCTGGCGCCTGTCTCGTCCGCAGTCTCCAGGCTAGGGTTAACAGCCTGTTGCCTGGTTTTTCCCCGGTGCGCTGCCTGCTTCCGTTGGTTAACCTTTTTTGTGTGCTTACGGCCATGCTGACTGCCTATTCTGCAGGGTCAGTGTGCCAGGCGGTGTACTATTGGGGGGACGGGGCCCGCTCGGCTTGCGGCCATACCGACCTGAACACGCCCGATCTCGTCCGATCTCGGAAGCTGGGCAGGTTCTGGCCTGGTTGGTTCCGCCTGGGAATACCAGGTGCAGTAACTGAGGGGCCTTTGTCCGAATACGCTGGCGATGTGGGGGGCGGGGCACTACGTGCCCACCTGGTGGGGTCTTGATGCTGGCATCATGGACTTCTCCGGGCCCCCATTCTAGGGAGTCCAGTCCTTTTGGTGGGTCTGGGTCTTCCTTCGTGCTCCGCTGCTACGGCCTTGCCACGGGGTTGGGTTTGCCCTTGACCCCGTGATTCTGGGGGCAGTAACGAGGTTGTTCCTCCGTTCGTTCCCGGGTGGCATGCGGGTTGTGCGTGTGTGTAGTCGTGGGGTCAAGCCACGGTCTGCTCACCCTGTGCGTTGAGTTGCTTGAGTGCCTCTTTGCACGGTCGGGTCCGTCGCCTTCCCGTGACGTCCCTAATAGGGGGGCTACCCTCCATTAGGGGGGGTCGGGGGGGCTCGGCCCTCCCTGTTCTGATGGTTTTGGGGGGCTGTCAGCGGGGTGTATTTGTCAGCCAAGTGGCTCCGCTTGGCCTCCCTTGTGCAGTAGCGATGCCAAGCTAAGCCACTAACGATACAGAACGTTAGGTTATGACTATAACCAAGTTCTGTTAGTTAGGGGCGATGCTTGGCATCGGACGGCCGCTGCAGCCCTTGTCCTCACCTTGTGGTGAAAGCTTGGGAAGGAGGAGAGCAGGTGACCACACACCTGCTTATGAAGGTAAGCTGATGAGGGGTGTGGTCAGACTAATACTGGTATTAGAGGTACATTTGTGGTTTATTCAGTACGCGTGCACGTACGCGAGATAGTGCAGTAGCGATGCCAAGCATCGCCCCTAACTAACAGAACTTGGTTATAGTCATAACCTAACGTTAAGTGTCTTGCTCAAGGACACATCGACACGCTGCCCAGGA
This sequence comes from Notolepis coatsorum, assembly GCF_963971535.1. Taxonomy (NCBI): domain Eukaryota; kingdom Metazoa; phylum Chordata; class Actinopteri; order Aulopiformes; family Paralepididae; genus Notolepis; species Notolepis coatsorum. The sequence goes on from NC_140183.1 coordinate 30,109,041, forward strand.
GGAGCGGGAATCGAACCGGTTACCTCCGGATTGCCAGACGACTGCTCTACCTCCTGAGCCACTGTTATTACCATGTTGTAACTGCTACTATAAAGATTATAGTTAGTAACTATTACCTTGTTGTAACTACTACTATAAAGATTATAGTTAGTAACTATTACCATGTTGTAACTGCTACTATAAAGATTATAGTCAGTAACTATTACCATGTTGTAACTGCTACTATAAAGATTATAGTTAGTAACTATTACCATGTTGTAACTGCTATTAGAAAGATTATAGTTAGTAACTATTACCATGTTGTAACTGCTACAGTACTATAAAGATTATAGTTAGTAACTATTACCATGTTGTAACTGCTATTAGAACGATTATAGCTAGTAACTATTACCATGTTGTAACTGCTACTATAAAGATTATAGTTAGTAACTATTACCATGTTGTCACTGCTACTATAAAGATTATAGTCAGTAACTATTACCATGTTGTAACTGCTATTAGAAAGAGTATAGTTAGAAACTATTACCATGTTTTTTTTTATCTACTTTTTCTCCCCATTTTCTATTTTTCTCCCATCCCCAATTTCGTATTGTCCAATTCTAACCTCCCCTGTCTCGAACGTTGTTAGGCCATGCCTCCCACTGGTCGGCTGCAATGTGGGCGAAGCCTTGCATCACGTGTCCCCTCCGGTACACGAGGAGGCAGCCGTCGCATCTTTTCACCTGCACAGCGCGATCTCTCAGCGGCGAGGGTCTGCGTGGGAGGGTCACGCCGCCCCCGTTGCTTCCTGATTCTACTGTACAGGCGCACCAACCGACCTGTAGGAGTCGCTGTCCACAACGTCCGATCCCTACCCACCAGCTTCCCACCCCAAACACTGCCAATTGCGTTAGTATGAACGACCAGCCAAGCTGGTAGCAATGCCGAGACCTGGGCTCAAACCCAGCAACTCCTGCATTAGTGGCGAGCGCCTTGCCCACTGCGCCACTTAGCCGCCAGGGTATGTTTGTTAATTAACACTATCAGTGCCGGCCGTGTTTTCCTTTTTACCCCATTGAATGCCATCATCCACTTCAATGTTACCGTTAAAAACGCATAATCTATGTTTTAAATTATGGCTATGTGTCTAATCTGCCCGTCGCTTATCAATGACTTGTTTGCAGTCAACATTGTCAAAGCGGATTGTTTTTTAATCGATTCATATCCTTTTTATAGCATTTCGAAAAGCTATCGTTCTCTCGAAAATTTCCGGAAAATAGAAACATTCCCCCATAAACTGCATTTATTGGAATATTCTCGAATACACTAGACACGTTGTCATTTGTCGGCCTATTTATGAATCGTTTTCAAATAAACGCTAGATTATCGATAGTATATGTGTACTTATGCACGCTATAGAAGCGGGCTGAAAAATCTATTCTCTCATTTCCTCAACATCACACACACACACACACATACACACATACGGGACACGCTGTTATCTCAGTGAATACAGCTCTGATTATCCTAAAACTGGTAACATAGACTACTTACCTTAGATCAGATGTTCTCCAAAAAGATTATTCCAATTCCTGATCGCCATTCCAAATATCGATCGCGTTTATTGATTGATTATTGGCTGCTGTAAATATATATTCCACTCTGCTTTCCAACTCGCGATCACTTCCCTCATCATCAGATCCCTCGCCAGCATAATGGAGCCAGTTGGCTCCCCCCACAGGGATCCAGCAGTATAATCGAATGGCCTGCAGTTACACAGGGATAGACGATAGGGGGCGGTATTTTACCATCTGAGCTCCTAGAGGGTCTGCTGTACCAACGGGAGACTCGGTTGATGAAATATAAATTCAGATCGCTAATAAAAAAATCAACCGACAATTCGCGTCGGTGGCACTCAAAGTGTTAATGAGTTGAAGATATTTATAAAATGATCCAATGCTAATTCAACATCTGGGATTTCTAATGCAGCGTGGCTACATGAGTAGAGCTCCGGACTCATGATCGGAAGATCACCGGTTCGAGCCCCGGTCAAGGCTGCTGTCGGAAAGTGGTGTTGTTGTCCAGCAGGGGGCACTCTGTCCTCTGGACTTGTCAGTAACAATGCCCCTGTTACGGTGATAGGGACACCGTACAGCTGCGAGTGCCGTCCTTCGGATGAGACGCTAAACCGAGGTCCTGACTGAATTATGTCGTTAAAGAACCCAGGACGCCTATCGTAAAGAGTAGGGGGCTCCCCAACGTTCTTGGCCAAATTCCCAATCAGGTATCTGACATCAAGGCCACCTAATCATCCCTTCCCCTTAATTGGCTGATATCAATTCATGTGTTATGGTTTGTAACCGACCTCAAACGCAACGGCACAGACAGGAAGTTCAGAGTTAGCCAAATGCTAGGGCGTATTTATTTACAGAGTCAAAAGAAGGATAAAGTACAAATAATCAAACAAACGGGGAGACTGCCTTCGGCAGAGTCATCTGCCGCTCTGCAGAATCCTCCTGGTGATAGTGGTGGGGAATTTGCATGTGACGTTGTAGCGGCTCTGCAGATACTCCCAGCAGATAGTGGTGGGGAATTGGCATGTGACGTTGTAGCGGCTCTGCAGATACTCCCAGCTTTCACTCAAGGTGGAAAACGGAGAGAGAGAGAGAGATATCAGAAACAGTCCAACGAAACACAGAGGCAGTGTGGTTCCCTCCTCCCTAGCTGGGTCCAGAACCAATTGACAGTGACAGTCCTCAGTGTTCCCCACAACACACAATTTAGCCGAGTTAGTGCAACAAAATGAAGTCTTCAGTGTCTCTTCTAAGACACACAATCAGAATAATCCAGAGGGGTTTGGTTCCACTCACCCAAGCGCAACGCGTAAAGCGGGCAAAACGAGGCGCAGCTCCAAACGGGGAACAAGGTTCTCCACAGCGGTTCTCCACAGAAAGGTCCTGGAGAGAAAGTAGACCAGGAACAGCAACGGGGAAAAGCAGGCAAATGCAGTTGTATTCCAGAACGACCCGACAACGATAGAAGGAAGGTCCTGGTATATAAAGCCCTCTGGGGCGCTAATCACAAACTATGACAGCTGCGTGATGAAAGTGGCAATCGTTCAAAAAGCGTGTGGCGGGGAATGCACCAATCAGCACCATACCTCAGGAGAGCGTGTGGCGGGGAACCAACCAAACCTCACAGTACCCCCCCCTCCACTGGAGCCACCCGGCGACCAGCCCGACCCGGCTCGCCCGGATGGGCACGATGGAAGTCGGTGATTAGGCCGGGATCCACGATGAGCTGGCGGGAGACCCAGCTCCGTTCCTCCGGGCCGTACCCCTCCCAGTCCACCAGGTACTGGAACCCCCGACCCCGCCGTCGAACGCCCATCAACCGGCGGACCTGCCACTGGGGGTGACCGTCCACCATCACGGGAGGAGGTGGTTCCGGAGCAGGAGGCATCAGGGGACTGAGAGAGACAGGCTTAACCCAGGACACATGGAAAACGGGGTGAATGTGCATGGACGCAGGAAGCTTAAGACTCACCGCCGCCGGACTGAGTACCTTCAGAACCTCAAAAGGACCGACGAACCGGGGGTTAAGCTTCTTGGCCGAGGACCGAAGCGGAAGGTCCCTTGCGGAAAGCCACACCCTCTGCCCAGGGTGGTACGTCGGCGCAGGGACCCGGCGCCGGTCAGCCCCACGACTGGCGCGCTCCGATGACCGGAGCAGCGCAGTCCTGGTGATCTCCCAGACCCGACGGCACCGGTTGAGGTGGTCCTGTACGGAGGGAACTGCCACCTCCGACTCCTGTGCAGGGAAAAGAGGGGGTTGGTAGCCCAGGGATACCTCAAAGGGTGAGAGGCCGGTGGCGGAAATGACTATGGAGTTGATGGAGTACTCGACCCAGGGAAGGAAACGGCTCCAAGAAGCGGGTTTCTCGGCAGCCACACACCGAAGAGCAGACTCCACACTCTGGTTCATCCTCTCCGTTTGTCCGTTAGTCTGGGGATGATAACCAGAGGAAAGACTGACCGTTGCCCCCAATCCCTTGCAAAAAGCCTGCCATACCTGGGAAGTGAACTGGGGCCCCCGGTCCGAGACGACGTCCTGGGGAAACCCATGGAGGCGAAACACGTGGCGTGTCAGGAGATCCGCCGTCTCGGCCGCCGAGGGAAGCTTGGGAAGGGCCACGAGGTGAACCCCCTTGCTGAACCGATCCACCACGGTCAGTAGGCACATGTTCCCCTGGGAAGAAGGAAGACCCGTGACGAAGTCCAACGCCACATGGGACCAAGGGCGGCTCGGAATGGGAAGCGGCTGCAATAGCCCGGAGGGTGCCTGGTGGGAGGCCTTGCTGCGGGCGCAGGCCAGTACGAACTCCTTGACGTCGTTCCTCATGGTGGGCCACCAGAATCGACGAGCCAGGAAGGAGAACGTGCGATGAACGCCTGGGTGGCAGGCGAACCGGCTGGTATGGCCCCACTGGAGGACCCGGGACTGGACTGAGTCGGGGACGAAGAGACGATGAACCGGTACATTGCCTGGAGCGCGATGGAAGCGTAGGGCACGCCTTACCACCCCCTCGATGCCCAAGGTGACTACTCCTACCACTCTGGCCTCTGGGAGGATGGGAGTCGGGTCCTCAGTGGTTGGAGCCCCCTTAGAGTGTAACCGGGACAGGGAGTCGGCCTTCGTGTTGCGGGAACCAGGGCATAACGTCAGCGAGAAGTCGAACCGACTGAGGAAGCTGGCCCATCTTGCCTGCCGGCCATTGAGGCGCTTGGAAGCACGGATGTACGTCAGGTTCTTGTGGTCCGTCCAAATGGTAAATGGCTCCTCGGCCCCCTCTAGCCAATGACGCCACTCCTCCAAGGCAGCCACAACCGCCAGCAGCTCCCGATTGCCGATGTCGTAGTTCCTCTCGGCAGGGAGGAAACGACGCGAGTAGAAGGCGCACGGATGTACCTTCTGGTCCGTTGCCGACCGCTGGGATAAGATAGCTCCTAGTCCAGGATCCGAGGCGTCCACCTCTACGATGAACTGTCTCTTGGGGTCTGGATGGAGCAAGATCGGGGCGGAAGTGAACCTCTTCTTGAGGGGCTGGCCTTGGGCTGCAGCGCGAGCCAGGGCCGGCCCAGGACTACTGGGACAAGAGGGGATCTGGTGATAAAAAACTGGAGTCTCTCAACGTGGTTACCAGCAATGGTGAGCAGGACAGGACAGGTGCGTTGAGTGATGTCAGCCAGGCGGTGTTGGTCCAATGGCCTCACGAGGTCCTCTAGTGGAATGTTGGCCCGGGTAGCAAACTCGAAGTCTAGGAAACTCTCATCAGCACCCGAGTCAATGAGTGCCTCCACCGTGGCCCATTGGTCCGCCCAGGCCAGGGTGACGCTCATCAGACGGCTAGGTGGTGCACGGCTCTGGGAACGAGAAAAACGGCTCACCAGGATCTCCCGGGGTCCCGGCGAGCCTGGTCTTTTGGCCGGGTGGGGCAGTTGGCGATACGGTGTCCATCCCGACCGCAGTAGAGGCAAAGGCCGGACCTGAACCTCGCCTCCCGTTCAGCTTGGCTAAGATGTGAACGTCCCAGCTGCATGGGTTCCTCCCCGGGCACCGAACGGGAGGGGAAGGAACCACCAGTCGTGTTGGGAGCAGGGCGGACCGCAGTACCGTCACAAGTACGGGGGGTCTGGAGAACCTCTGGAGGTCCCTGTCGGGTTTTCTCACGTCTTCTCTCCTGGAGGCGTCCGTCGATGCGAATGGCGAGGCTGAATAGGTCTTCGAGGGACTCAGGTTCCTCACGGGTCGCGAGCTGGTCCCTGACAGCGTCGTTGACCCCCCTCATGAAGGTGAGACGAAGCGCTTGATCGTTCCAACCGCTCTCCGTTGCCGCCAGTCTGAACTCCAGCACATAGTCGGTGACCCCGCCACTGCCCTGCCGGAAGGTGCCCAACCGAGCTCCAGGGTCCTGGCCACGGGCTGGGTGGTGGAAAACCCTCCGGAGCTCAGCCACGAAGTCTGGGTAGGAAAAACAGAAATCAGCCCCCATTGCCCAGGAGGCAGTAACCCACTGGGCTGCCCGGCCTGAGAGCAGGTTAGTCATGTAAGCCACTCGGGCTCCCCTTGAAGTGAATCCGCTGGGTTGATGACGAAAAACCAACTCACATTGCATGATGAATGTGGCACAATCCTCAAAGTTACCATCGAACAACCGTGGTTCGGAGAGACGGGGCTCCCGAGGTGCGGGATCGGGAGGCGCGGGGCCTGCCACGGCTGCGGGTGATGCTCCGGCCGAGGCTCCTGAAGTAGGTGGGGTTACAAGCAAGGTGTTAACGGCTTCACTCAGCGCTTGTAATTGGTGGAGAATATTAGTCTGCTGATTACCCTGGGCTGTCTGCAGGCTAGCCAGAGAGCCAAGGGACTCCTGAATAGGCAGGACCTGGTCTCGGAGCTCCTGTACAGCAGCCGCAGCCGCACCTAGCTGTAGGCTGTGGTCGTTGGTTAACTCAATCTGGATCGGGTCGTAATGTTATGGTTTGTAACCGACCTCAAACGCAACGGCACAGACAGGAAGTTCAGAGTTAGCCAAATGCTAGGGCGTATTTATTTACAGAGTCAAAAGAAGGATAAAGTACAAATAATCAAACAAACGGGGAGACTGCCTTCGGCAGAGTCATCTGCCGCTCTGCAGAATCCTCCTGGTGATAGTGGTGGGGAATTGGCATGTGACGTTGTAGCGGCTCTGCAGATACTCCCAGCAGATAGTGGTGGGGAATTGGCATGTGACGTTGTAGCGGCTCTGCAGATACTCCCAGCTTTCACTCAAGGTGAAAGAGAGAGAGAGATATCAGAAACAGTCCAACGAAACACAGAGGCAGTGTGGTTCCCTCCTCCCTAGCTGGGTCCAGAACCAATTGACAGTGACAGTCCTCAGTGTTCCCCACAACACACAATTTAGCCGAGTTAGTGCAACAAAACGAAGTCTTCAGTGTCTCTTCTAAAACACACAATCAGAATAATCCAGAGGGGTTTGGTTCCACTCACCCAAGCGCAACGCGTAAAGCGGGCAAAACGAGGCGCAGCTCCAAACGGGGAACAAGGTTCTCCACAGCGGTTCTCCACAGAAAGGTCCTGGAGAGAAAGTAGACCAGGAACAGCAACGGGGAAAAGCAGGCAAATGCAGTTGTATTCCAGAACGACCCGACAACGATAGAAGGAAGGTCCTGGTATATAAAGCCCTCTGGGGCGCTAATCACAAACTATGACAGCTGCGTGATGAAAGTGGCAATCGTTCAAAAATCGTGTGGCGGGGAATGCACCAATCAGCACCATACCTCAGGAGAGCGTGTGGCGGGGAACCAACCAAACCTCACACCATGTCTCCTGAGCCGTTCAGCCATTGTGTAGTGTGATGTGTGCCAGGTGCCAGTGTATGGTAGCCATTGAGCCTGCGTAGCCCAAGGTTGGGTGCTACCAGTGGTGGTGAAGGAGGCAATTTACACCCTACATTGTAAGATGATGATGTAAGAACAACAACTCTGGATTTAAAACTCTCTTAATGTGTGGATCCCTGATGCTGGCTATGAGGCAATGGTCCAGCGTCAAAGACACCAGAACAACCATTTTATCACTCCTATTGGATAGGATCAGATCTATTAGAGTTGACTTAGAATTAAGTTGAAATATCATGCCAATGTGTGAAATACACATGCTGGTCCACTACAGGACAGTGTGTCAGTGTCATAATAAATGGTAATGGTGAAAAAGATGATATGAAGGTATGGTTAAGGTGCTCTACTCTGCAACCAGGGCTCCAACTAACAATATCTGCATGCAGATGGAGGTGCGTTAACCACTATAATACCACACCATGTTATGATTATGTTCAGGGTTAAGGTTAGTTTTAAGGTTTGATTAACGGTTATGTTTAGGGTCAAGGTTAGTTTCTAAGGAACACTGCCAGGACAGCTAATGGCCATGCATTGTTTACTCTATTATGTCATATCACTTTATGTCAAACAAGCTGAACTATCCTCCTTGGGGTCCCTTGTTCTCGGGTGTTGGGTTAGAACCTCCGACCCTGAGACAAGATGCCCAGCTATCTGCCGTGTCGGATGGTGGCGCCCGACATGGCAGCCTCCCGTACGTGAGGGACGCAAGTGACGTGGAGGGAGGTACGCAAGGGGAGTTGCTTGCCTTGTTCCCCGAGCTCATGGCGGCCGACGCAGCCGCTAATGGCGTGGCGTTGCCACAGCCTCTGCCTGCACCTGTCCCTGATGACATGATAGGTCATCTCTGGCAACGTCGGCCTGTGAGAGAGACAGGTGTTGTCTGCCCATTCTTCCCTTCAATGGAGGCCTACGTGAAACAGGGACAGGTAATCTCCCGCATCACTGGCCTTACCCCCGCCTACGTGCCAGTCACACGGGTGGCGGGTTTGGTCGAGGGACTGAAGGACAGGGTGCCTCGGCTTGATAGCCCGATGACATCCATACTTTGTCCCGAAGTGGTGTGGGAGCCATTGCGTGCATTGGTTTAGCTTATCCTAGTGGATATACGCTTTTCATGTAGCATGCTAGGTACACGGGTGTCATCGCTGCTGGTTGTTTTTCATCATATCCGGGGTGTGGGGTCATGAGGGGGTGAACTGATAAACCCTCCCTTCCCTTTTTTCTGATTGGTCAGGGGGTTGGACCTCCTGTCCTTCGGGCTTCCTGTCACGCTGTTGGGTCAGCGCGTCACAGGGTAGGGAGAGGGTGGGGGGAGGGATTCCCTGGTCCCACGCCATATTTGGGCAGGTGGGTCACGGAATTCCCCCCACCATAGAGTACATCACTGGGCACGTTTCTATTGGTTGTGAGACTTCCGTGAGTTCTTTTCAGGCTCCGTGTTGTGGACCTCTGTTATTGTCAAGATGAGTTATGCGGTGCGTGAGAACTTAAAAAGAAGTTTTCTGCTCTGCGCTCTGTTGCATATGTCTTGAGCTTTTGGTCACATAGCTCAATGTTACATATATCTTTTCAATTGTTACTCACGTCGGAGGTCTCTCTGTGGGTTCCCTGTCTCCTCTCTTTCATACAGAGCAGGGTTGACAGGGGTGTTTTCCCTCGGACGCGTCATATGGGATCCATTTCTGTCTTTTTGCTAGCTTCCTGCCGCTCTCCCAGGCGGTTTGGAGGGAACGTTATCTGGGTTCTTGTTAGAATTACCATTGATATGTTTTGGGTCTCGACGTGTACATAGTGCTGGCCCTGGGTGCTTCTGTGTGGAACCACGCATGGGCTTGCGCGCCTTGGTTGCTCATCATGGAAATGGCGTTTTTTGTGGGGCAACTAGGATGGAGTTTGTCTCTTCCGAGCGCCAGTGTACTAGGTTAGTCTCGATGAATTCTCGTTCATCTCTGGGGGGAGATAACGGAATAGATCAAAGCATTGGCGGAGGGGTCTCATGCCCTTGGGGTGGGCCACCGGGCGCGGTGCTTTTATGTTCTGTCCGTCTTGGTGGCGCCCTCTGTGATGTTTTAGATCGACACGCGTACCTACCCCCCTCTTAGGACTGGGGATGGTGGCATGATTAGGACACGGGACTGGTTCTGGTCGTGCCGGACCAGGTCAGTTAACCCGTTGTCCGCCGGGGCGCAGATCTGCTGTTCTGGTACCCTGAAGGACTTGTGCTTTTTCGGGGGGAAAATGCCGGGTTGGCCCGGGCGTTGCAGGGGTTGATGTTATGGAGGTGTTCGTGGTTATGTCACTGCGTATTATCCTTCACTGTTGCTTGGTCCATTTTGTGTTGTACCTTGTGCTGTGCTAAAGGAGCCTGGTCCTTGTCCATTCTTTTTTCGCCCCTCTCTTCTCCTGCTTGGCGGGGCTTGGAGGGGGCTGTCGAGGTGGTTCTTTGTACCCCTCTGGCATCCCTGTGTACGTCTTGGTCCACCGGGCCCAGGTCCGGACTCGTTCTCGTCGACCTGTTGGCCTGGGTTAACCCCTTCTTGAGAACTGAAACACTTGTACTGCTGTATAGCCGGTGTATACCCGCAGTTGTATTTTGAAGTTTTTTTCTTGGGGGGGTTATAGGAACAACCGCCTCCTGTTAAACTAAACATAGGGTAGTGGTAGCGGAGTCAACTCTCGGGTTAGGCCGGGCTTGACCCCGTCTGCCTGCAAGTGTGCCCCTGCACCATTCATGATGTCTGCCAATCATGTCAGCCTTCTCTGCCTCGGCCACTCTAGAGGGTCTGGGTTTTTTTGTGGAGGCTGCGACATGGTGCACAGCATACCGAACGCCCCTTCCGCCGGGGTGCTGTTTTCAGCAGACCCCTTAGGCTCCTGTCTAGTCCGCAGTGCTCCAGGCACAGGTTGAGTCCTTTTGACCTGTTGCCTGGATTGCGGGATCAACCTCTTTGGGGGTTGTCTCCCCGGTGCGCTGCCTGGTCTCGCTGTGGGGGTGTAGCCTCTTGAGTGCTTCAGGGCGGCGTGCTGTAGGGGGGAAGGGCCTGCTCTTGGATGGGCCCTGTCCGATACGCTGGCGATGTGGGGGGTGGCGTCACTAGTGACCGCCTGGAGGGGTCTCGATGCTGCGGCGTCATTGGCCTCACCAGGCCCCCTTTTCCGGGGGGGTCCTGACCCTTCCTGGGGCTGGGTCCTCCTTCGCGCTCCGCTGCTACGGCCTTGCCACGGGGTTGGGTTCTTGACCTTGACCTTGTGATATTAGGGATTGTAACAGGTTTTTTTTTCTTCTTCCCGTTAATTCCCTAGTGGCATGTGGGTTGCACGCCTGTGTAGTCGTGGGTTCTTCTGTGGGAAGGTAAGTCCCACGATCTGTGCGTTTGAGTTGCTAAACCCTCTTCGCACAGTCGGATCCGATTCCCTCCCGTTCCCCTCTAGGGGGGTCCGGGGGCTTGGGTCCTCCCCGGTTCTGATGGTTGTGGGGGGCCTCAGCGGGTACATTTGTCGAGCTTCCGCTCTGCTCAGCTCCTGTGTTCCACTACGAGCAGAGCGTAAGCTATTACGATATATAACATACGGTTATCATATAACCATAGTTATATGAGTATAGCGAGCGCTCTGCTCGGACTCACTGAGGACCCCGTGGTCTTCGCCTTCGGTGGTGAAAGACTTGGGAAGGAGCTGTTAGTATGGCCACATCCCCGCTTATGTAGAGGAGCGGATGGGGGTGTGGCCAGGCGGATGGGTGTGTACATGTGAAGAAATGTATTCAGTATTAGACTGATATGGGATAGGGTTCCACTACGAGCAGAGCGCTCGCTATACTCATATAACTATGGTTATAGGATAACCGTATGTTCTATCTGGTGGCATTTGGTTCCATCTGGTTCCATCTGGTCCCAGCCATACCTGAAAGTCGAACCGTTGACCATCGAAGGTCTGGTAATGAGGGTCGCCAACCGCACGGCATGTTGCCGTGGAAACATGGACACATGCCCCCTTCACACACTCCTCCTTCTCCCGACACGTCACTCTATCACAGGGGTCTGGGGGGGGCCTGGTGGGAGGGGGCGCTGGGAGACACAAAGACATGTTCTGGTGACTGCCATTCCACACTGGTGTGTGTGTTCAAGTTTCAAGTTTCAAGTTTATTTATTATTATAATAATAATTATTATTATTAGTCACAACAAAATACAGAATACTTTATGATGAAATGCTTGTTTCTGTATGAGCCCCTGAGAGTGTGCTACATACAGTAAAAAGAAAGTAAGTAAAAAAAGTAATTAACCCTCGAGTCAACCTTTAAAAAAATCACACTTTGCCGAAAACTGTGATCGCAGTAAAAATATATCTTTTATTGTTCCAATTTTCTTTCATGAATATCATTATTAACTTCAGTCCTCACCATACATATCGAATATTTATTCAATTTCAGGATTTTAACCATTAACCACGCCTAACCCTAACCCTAACCCTAACCCTAACCCTAAACTGTTAATTTCTGCGACTAGGGTGGAAGGTGTGACACATTTATGCAGTGCGCTTAATAGTGATTTTTGAAAACAAACAAACATGGATTATAGGAATGTGAGTCAAAGATGTGAGACTGAGCTACTTTCCTGGCATATACATAACGATATCCAAAAAAAAACGAAAAAAGGCTATTTGCCGAGAATTGCGACAAGGGTGACTGGAGGGGTAAGAAGTAAGTAAAAAGTAAGTAAAGTCAATATACATATATACAATATACAATACAGAGTAAAATGAGTAACAGTGAGGTACAATGCAGAGGTACAACACTTAGGGTAGTGTGTAAATGAGGTATGAATGTAGTGAAAATCTCTTTAATAATAGATAAATATAAGGTGTGTTAAAGTGTCTAAAGTGAGTAAAGTGAGTGGTAAGGTGAGTGTTTGTTTAAAGTGAGTGTGTACATGTGGATGTGTGTGCAGTGAGTTTCATTGTCATTGAGCATCCTGATGGCCTGTGCGTGTGTGTGTGCATGTGCGTGTGTGTGTGTGCATGTTTACCTCCAGAGCAGACTCCAGCTGTACCGTATCCATTGTGAGATTTCCCGCCATAGACGTAAACCACCATTAGGCTGTCGCCTTGTACCGTCACATGACCCTGTGTGGTCCCCAGTGCCACGTTAGACCACACCCACTTCCTGTCAGACGGGAAGTCAGCCCATTTCAATGAGGAACACTCACCTAGGAGCAGAAAGCAAGGAGGGGTCAGACTATTAGGAGCAGAACAACAAGGAGGGGTCAGACTATTAGAAGACTTGGAGGTCTATAACACGGTATGGTTTATATTATTAACACCATAATATAGATTACCTGATGTGAGGAGGTCTATAACAACACCATAATATAGATGACCTGATGTGAGGAGGTCTATAACAACACCATAATATAAATCCTCAGCCAATCACAAGAGCACAACTACTCTGATGATGGAATCCCTCTTAAGTTTGGTATCTCGCCATCACATCCATCACAACATGTATGAATTCACTGTCTTAGACCATAGTAATAACATGTATGAATTCACTGTCTTCTTAGACCATAGTAATAACATGTATGAATTTGCTGTCTTAAACCAAAAGAATAATGTGTATGAATTCACTGTCTCAGAACATAGTAATAACATGTATGAATAAACTGCTGTATACCATAGTAATAACATGTATGAATCACTGACTTAAACCATTATAATAATAAACCAAAATAAACCAAAATTATTATTTTTTTTTTATTTTTTTATGCAGTCAGGCCACTGAACTTAGAAGCAAGCCAGGCCAGTGTTTCTAGTTGCAGCAGCGCAATAGTTAGATAACCTAGGTGGGGAACAACCAGGAGATCACTGCAACTCACACAAGTTGGAGAACTATCTCTCTCTCTCTCTCTCTCTCTCTCTCTCTCTCTCTCTCTCTCTCTCTCTCTCTCTCTCTCTCTCTCTCTCTCTCTCTCTCTCTCTCTCTCTTGCTCTCACACACACACACAAAGGGAGCCGCATGTGATTGGTGGAGGCGGGACCCTTACAAAAAACTGTTGTTGCTAATCATTGACACATGCTAGCCTGTAATAATCCCCCCCAGAAAAATCTACTTTGCATTTGATATATTGCAAATATATGCCATCACACACACTGGCATTTAAAGGGTTAGAATTATAAAATGATGTGGTGTTATGATCAGGGCTGAAGTTGAATAAAAGATTGTATTTTTTTCAATCTGACATTACAAAAAAACTGAAAATCCATCAAAAGCAGTGTTGTTGCTAATCATACATAATTTATGCTAGCCTGTTTTTAACGATAATTTGTGATGCCATCACAAACACTGGCATTTAAAGGGTACAAATTTAAAAAAATCCTGCACCAGAATGCAGGAAATTAAGTCTTTGTAACAAAAAAATTCCTGGTGGGGGACCCCCAGACCCCCTGCTTAAAAAGTGGCCTGACTGGGGCTATATTTTGCACTATATTTCCTGGCCTGAATGATTTCCCCAGTCCGGCCCTGGTTAAAAGCCTCCAATGCTTATTAGTGTGTGAATTAATGAAAAATTATAATCATTTTTTTTACCTCCTATAATAGTGGGGGTCGTGGCTCTCTGACACTGTTATTTGGGGGTCGCGGCCTGAAAAGTTTGGGAACCCCTGTCTTAGACCATGGAATAGAGTAGACCATATGAATAACATGTATGAATTCCCCCTCTTAGACCATAACAATAACATGTATGAATTCACTGTCTTAGACCAGAGGAATAATGCCCCCCCCCCCCCCCCCCCCCTGCATGAAGCAAAGGCTTGTGGGATACATAGTAGATATTGGGTCTCATTCACCAAAGGGCTTAAGACAAAAGATCAGACATATTTTTGTCCTAGCGCCACTTAAGAAATCTTCTGGCTGATTTTGGGATTCACCAACTCTTGGATTCTGTCCTAACTAAGAGCAGGATTTAGGAGCGCTGAAGAGCAGTTGTAAGTCGGACAGACTGGTGTGCGCCGTGTTCTTAAGGGCTTTATTTAGGAGAAATCATAGTGATTTTGTTTATGTCAACTCTACAAGCTTCCTTTGAATTAATTAATCATAATTAAAATAAATATGACAATATTTGTACGATAAACATTTTTGTTTTCCATTTACAGTCATGCCTCGGCATCGTGATGTCCGAAAATAAATACAACCACTACACCATCACTGCAAATGACAGTGGATAAATAAATAAGAACTAAAGCTAATCGCGTGGATATATCTATAGTGGAATAGACTGTATTAATATTCCATATTTATACCATCTTGTTGCACACTCCTGGCCATGCATCTGCCGCAGCGTGCATATACACACACACGCGCATACTGTATAGTCTACATGTGTAATGAATGAACAGTAGCCTTATATTATTCGAATTACTTGTTTCATTAGGATATAGTATTATACTGTATGCGCTGCCCTATAGTACGTATTAGGGCTGACCCCGATTAGTCGAATAGTCGACTAATCGCTCGAAAGGAGCCGTAGTCTAATGCAATTTTTGTATTTTTTTTTTTTAAGATGAATTTTTTGCGTTTTTCCAGCTTTATTGGTCAGACATGACCGACAGAGGAGAGGGAGAACGGGAGAAGATGTGGGGGAGGACATGCGGCAAATCCGTCCGGGAGCGGGAGGCAAACCCGGGTCGACCGCGTAGGTTTGCGTCGCAGTATGCTGTGCGCCAATTATTTTTTAAATAATAATAATAAAAATACATTTTTATTATTATTTTTTTTTCAAAAGCAAAGAGGCATAGAAGTGTGGCTAACGCTAATGACGCGCATACCAGCGAGGCTAACTGCCTAAGAAAACACTGAAGGCACTGAAAGAGGAGTTCACCCAACTATTGAACACACTAGACTAGACAAATATCAAGATGTATCCATCAGTGGACCAATTGCATGATTTTTCAGAGGACAAGGAGCCTTCAGTCGACTCCTTCAGACATTAAGCACCCCCCACAGTCCAAATGGAATGATAAAAAAATATATATATATTTATACTTCGACTATCGGCAAATTTCTGCCAATCATAGCTAGCTGTCACGCTAAGATGTGTAACTTAAATAAAGATCAAATCAACTGTGATGTAGTAGAAATGACTACTAGGCAATGTAGTATCTGTGATCTCCTAATAAAACAAGTTATTAGAATAATATAAGCCTACTTATATTAGCGCGCAACAAGACGGTTTAAATATGGAATATTAATACAGTCTATTCCACTATAGGTATATCGTACACATTTGAATCTAATCTATTTTTGATCCGTCGGGCTTCCTCGCTACCTGTTGAATACGGGGCAATGCCGAACCTCTTTTTGCCCACGGCCCTCACATTATAATGAGCTGGAGAGGCGTGTCTGTATGCAAATTAGGTAAACTGGAACGCTCGTTCAAGTTTGTGAATGAGTGACGTATCTCATTCTGGGGATCGCAGCTGTGATCATTTTGGTGAGTTAAGACAACCTCTCTATGCGTTGGTGAATCCAGGGGTAATTGTTGTCGACTTTCTCTTATGACCTTCCAAGGAGGTTGTTGTAAGAGAAATCTTATGACACTGTTGGTGAATGAGGTCCATTGACTGACAACACCTTCATGTATCTACCTTGTTTCCTGCAGACAGTCACACTGCTCGCCCCCTCTTTCTCTGATAGGACCATAGCTGTGCTACTGAAACCGCCCAAAGTCTCCACCGACCAATCACTGTTCAGCTGGCAGGAGGGGAGGAGTGTCACCAGGAAGGGGTTGTTTGGTTTGTTGTTGCTGAGGAACAACACCATCAACTTTTTGTTTCCCTTGACAACCAGAGGACTTTTGTGAGGCACGGCCTGCATCTTAACTTGCCCTGACATCAACTTCCTGTGGGAGGGGAAAAGGTAAATCATTCAAAACAATTGTTTAAAAAAGAACAGTGGAAAAATAAACAGTATTTATTCATGATTAATGTAAACATGTTGTTACTAAATCAATTTAAAAGCTAGTTAAAATGTAACTAGAACAAATAAAGTATGTAGATGAATGACTCTGCACTGTGTCCCTGTGGCTCAAGACTATAGTGTCATCTCTATCATCCATCTATAAACAAATAGTCTAGTTAACTAGCCAAATTATTTTCAATCTAGACATTATTTTTCTATCTGGCATCATTCTGATCAATCGAACCACAAATGAGCAAGTTGCTACAGCTGTTGTTACATGAACCATGTGAGAGGTAAAATATAGTTATATGAACCATGTGAGAGTTCAAATATAGTCATATGAAACTTGTGAGAGTTAAAATAGTTATATGAACCTTGTGAGAGTTAAAATATAGTTATATGAACCATGTGAGAGTTCAAATATAGTCATATGAAACTTGTGAGAGTTAAAATAGTTATATGAACCTTGTGAGAGTTAAAATATAGTTATATTAACCATTTGAAAGTGTGTTTCCCATGTTGTACTGTGACCTCTGTGTTGTCTTCAGTTGCCATGATGGCGGCCTGGTCAGTGGACTTAATGTTTTGGGTAGAGGGCACTAGGTAGTGTTTACCCAGCCTGGCCACCGGGGGAAGCTGTTCATAGATGTGTTCACATGTGGATTTCAGTGACCAACACTGGTGGCCCACTAACACTGCCACGGGCTGCTGGGATCGAACCCGTGTTCCTGTCAGAGTTTGGTAACCCCTGACCAAGTATGTTTCGTATGGTGCCATGGAAATGGTCACTTCCTTTTTCCGTTTCCACCTAACCCCGCCTTTCAGCCTAACATCAGCAGCAGGGAGGAAGGTGATTTGGTTCTGGCTGTTGCCATTGACGACGGCCAGCAGTCTGCCCATGCTGTGATGCCCCCCCTGGGGAGTGTACACCACATAATCTGATCCTAGCTGGTCGCTAGGGGCAACCACTGAGCCGTCCCCTGTGCTGGTGCGACGGTTGAAGGAGACCACGGAGATGTTTGCGCTGGACGACACGCGGACCGCTAAGCCGGCAGAGGCCCCGCCCCTCCGCAGCTCCGCCGAACAAGGGATGGACACCCAACGAGTTTCCTCTGGAGAGAGAGTCAGCTCTTTGGAAAACTTCAATGAACCAACCTAGAGACACAATCACGATTATAATAGTGATAATATATAAATAATATATAACCTAGAGACACAATCACGATTATAATAGTGATAGATTATAATTAGAGCTGGGCCGTTAACGGCGTTAACGTGCTGCGTTAACGCTATACTAGTATCGCGCGATAATATAATTAACGCATTAATCTAAAAAAAAGAAAGAAAAAAAATTTAATTTTTTTTTTTTACCTTTATTTACCCAGGGTAGGTTCGCTGAGCACAGATGCTCTTTTTCAGGAACGCCCTGCTTCACATTCACACAGTTCCATTCACACCTGGGAGCTGCCCAGTACAACCACAGTTGACACCATTGGCCACTGAGCAACTCCACTGGAGCAGTTGATTCAAGCCATGTCACATAGTTCAAGTTTAAAATGATTCTTTCTGTTTTGCTCCTGAGAGTGCTAGATACTGTACTGTACTGGTAATATTATTTATTTGTGTTAACTTCTGAATAAAACAACTTATTAAACACAAGTACATCTTATTGAACATTATTTTGATATTTCATTACCAATTATCATAGCAAAACAGCTTTTTCAAACAGTCTGTAATGCATTTTGGAAACGGCAGATGGGCTCATGGTGTAATGGGCCACCTGGCCTGAGAAACATAAGGAGGAAAGAAAAAGTAAGGACTTACTTCTGGTCATTATTTGGGTAGAACACACATATTTTGAATGCCTTCGGCAGTTTTTTTTTTTTTTTTTTTTATCCGTTTTAATCTAGATTAATCTAGATTAAATCCAGGATTGCAGATAGATTAATCTAGATTAAAAAAATTAATCTATGCCCACCTCTAATTATAATATATAAATATATAACCTAGAGACACAATCACAATTATAATAGTGATAGTATATAAATATATAACGTATACTATATAAATATATAACATAGAGACACATATTTATAATAGTGATAATCGGCTCCAGCCTGAAATGGTGAATTATCCTCCAGTCTGCAGCAGCCATTAGGTGGAATGGTCCTTTAAGACTGTGTGTATGATCTAGTCTGCAGCAGCCATTAGGTGGAATGGTCCTTTAAGACTGTGTGTATGATCTAGTCTGCAGAAGCCATTAGGTGGAATGGTCCTTTAAGACTGTGTGTATGATCTAGTCTGCAGCAGCCATTAGGTGGAATGGTCCTTTAAGACTGTGTGTATGATCTAGTCTGCAGCAGCCATTAGGTGGAATGGTCCTTTAAGACTGTGTGTATGATCTAGTCTGCAGCAGCCATTAGGTGGAATGGTCCTTTAAGACTGTGTGTATGATCTAGTCTGCAGCAGCCATTAGGTGGAATGGTCCTTTAAGACTGTGTGTATGATCTAGTCTGCAGCAGCCATTAGGTGGAATGGTCCTTTAAGACTGTGTGTATGATCTAGTCTGCAGCAGCCATTAGGTGGAATGGTCCTTTAAGACTGTGTATGACCTTGTAGAGCCTGATCTGGACCCACCTGGATCTGGACGCTGGCCTCCGAGCCCTGACTGCTCAGCACCAGATGCAGCTGGTGGCTTCTCTTACTGAGCCGCACATAGTTTGGAAGGAAGGTGGTTATGAACTCTGTGCCTGTAGAACAACCCTGGAGAACTGGAGGAGACACAATATGTCATATTCATCTATACATATGTTGTTAATATGTGTTATGATGACATGTTCATCTATACATATGTTGTTAATATGTGTTATGATGACATGTTCATCTATACAGATGTTGTTAATATGTGTTATGATGACATGTTCATCTATACATATGTTGTTAATATGTGTTATGATGACATGTTCATCTATACATATGTTGTTAATGTTATGATGACATGTTCATCTATACATATGTTGTTAATGTTATGATGACATGTTCATCTATACAGATGTTGTTAATATGTGTTATGATGACATATTCATCTATACATGTTGTTAATATGTGTTATGATGACATGTTCATCTATAAATATGTTGTTAATATGTGTTATGATGACATGTTAATCTATACATATGTTGTTAATGTTATGATGACATGTTAATCTATAGGCCCCCTCTTAAATAAATGGACAGTAACTCATTGACCGCCGGGGATTAGTCGGGCCCCGTTCTAGCACTGCCACGCTTTAAAAGATAGGAGTGCGTCACCTTGTTTGTAGAGCTATAACTATATTCTATATTATCGCTATGGATACAATACTATGGCCCATTTGACATCACCTATCTATCGTTCAATATGTGAAAAAGAATTAATTTCTTCATCCATACGTTCCCGTGTTATACTGTGGTGAATATAAGTATGGTTATAGCCTGGTCTGGGGTAATTCCCGAAGGGCTGAGTAATAGCCTTATACGTCAATTCTACTATAAACATTGCCGTTTCTTGCTATTATTCCCAAATCAAATCTATATCATAGGTAGCCTATTATGTTTCATCATGAATGCATGAAAGGGGGGGGGGGGGGGGTAATTTTTTTATTGATATCATATAGCCCTTTCCTTCACTAGGATGTACCCCAAAAATAATATTCCAATTATCTGATTGTGAGTCCCAGTATTGGTGTCGATCATGTCGCCAACATAATCCACCACACATCATGCATTGGGAGCATTTGACGCTTCCCAATGCGATCGTTATAACCGCACCATTCGCCCGACAAAGAAAAGTGAGCCCGGTGACATTTGACCATTGCACAGGCCAACAAGGTTTCAAAGGGTGCTCGATACCGCCGTCTAGCTGGATGCGGCCGGTATTGCACTTTGGCGATCTCAGACTCATTCCCTATGGTAACACCAAGGTCCCTGGATGAATAATTAATACAAAT
Source organism: Notolepis coatsorum (assembly GCF_963971535.1). Lineage (NCBI taxonomy): Eukaryota > Metazoa > Chordata > Actinopteri > Aulopiformes > Paralepididae > Notolepis > Notolepis coatsorum. The sequence goes on from NC_140183.1 coordinate 30,129,414, forward strand.
ATCGGAAAAAAGGAAAAACGATCAAATAACAAGTATAGTCGTTGTTGGCGTTCAAGCGTCGGCTCCCAATAATGAGTAAACTCGTTGTTGGCGGGGAATGAGTTAAAGGGACAGTTGTTATTGATCACTAGCCACACCCCCTCTTAAAGGGACAGTTGTTATTGATCACTAATAATAATAATAATAATAATGACTTGGATTTATATAGCGCTCTTCATGACACCCAGAGCGCTTCACAGAGTCCATTATTCGTTCATACACAGTCATACCGGTCACTAGTCACACCCCCTCTTAAAGGGACAGTTGTTATTGATCACAAGCTTAGCTTTCTAATAAATTGGCACCAGCACATGTCAGCATCTGTTAGCATCTGTTAGCATCAATCTTCAATGTCAGTTATCAGGAGGCTGGTGATTATTGCTCTCTCTGGTGTAAAACATTTTTAGCGGGGTGGTCTGACGGGTGTGGTCAGCAGCAGTGTTGGGCAAGTTACTTTCAAAATGTAATATATATTACTAAGTTACTTTCAATTGGAAGTAATAAGTTACTGTCTGTGTGACACGTTATGTTACTTACAGTAATACACTACTTTTGCATTACTTTCTAGTTAAATAAGTGGATTGAACTTCCGATGATGTATATATCAGGGGTTCCCAATGAATGTTCTGCCCGGTCCACTTTCTAGGATTCAAAGGACTTGGCAGGCCAACCCTGACCCACTCACCCCTCCCTCATTCAAAATGTAGACATAGGCTACGTGAGAAGAACAGAGTTTATTTTAAACAGCTTGTCATTTTCAGTTGCATGAAATTCCTTTCAGTTGCATGAAATGCAAGTCCAAATGTAACATTCAATAACCATTTTAGTTTTTTTGATGAAGGAACATCAAATTTGCGCAATTATAGCCTACTGCTGGAAACACTTTAATGGGGAACTATCTTATAAATGGCCTTTTCCAGGGGTTTGCATTGTTTTCTAGCAATGTGGGGTTGTACCAACACTGTCTATGTCTCTAATTCTCATGTTGGCGCATTCCTCCAGTTCAGATGTCACGAGATCCTCCCCCACTGAACTAAGCCATTCTGAATTTACGCGTACCTCTGACGTGTAAGAATTCTCATCTGCATACCTAACGCCTCCTCTATGGTTGTAGCCACTGCCCACACTCAACCATTATTTATTGCAGTACGCAATCAAATGCGTGGAATTGAAGTTTTTTTATTTATAGCATTTTCAGCTTTTTCTGGCCACGCAGGACTGATAGAGGGAGAGAGGGAGAACGGGAGGAGAGGTAGGGAAGACATGCTGCAAATGGTCGCCGGGACTGGGAAACGAACTTGGGACGACCGCTTCGCGACTCAGCGCGCTATGTGGTGTGCTATTGGAGCGCCCTGGAATTGAAGTTTAACAGTGAGGTAGCATTGGGTTAGCATTTTAAAGCATTATGAGCAAAACGGGCAAGATATGTTGTGCTGTTCCTGACTGCCAAGCAGCGAATACGTCCTTGCATTCATTTCCTGATGATGTTGTGATCCGCCAGCAATGGGCCAAGTTTGTGAGCTATAGCGATCGTGACTTGTAGAGACTATTAGAAGAGGACAAAACAATCACACTTACTGTATGGATGATAACGTGCGCTTTCACCAGACTACATTGGACTCAGCACTTCTGGTAAATCATAAAAACACTATAGTCAAACAGGTGTTGTGTCGAATTCTGACTCCCTGCCAGAATCTGACTCCCCCTCGGAAAGGTATCCCCTGTTGCCCCCTCACGTGAACGCTCATACACTCTATCAGCCTACCCAGCATGTAATACATTCTTTGTTAGAACTCAACTCGTTATTATTGGCGCATACACTATCAGATTTCTGTCATAAAACGCTAAAACGGACAGAAATGCGGGAACGTTCTGATTATATTTAAAAGGCTTTGACATTATAAAACGAAATAAGTGGAGTTTCGAAGCTGTAAGCAGAATACAAGTCATATGAACACCCACGATATAGGCTACCTATATCCAGAGCAGCATTAGGTGCTATGCAATGTTCCCCCTAAGGTGCGCCCGTGCGCGTGCGCGCACATGGCAAAACGCTCCCGGACACATCTGAAATCGGGCGCGCAATTTTTTTTTTAAATCTGGATTTCTTTTTTTACCTTTTTTTTTTTATTCAACAAACATGATTATGTTCACGTCTTAAACTCATACTGAGGCCTTAGTTTTGGTTTTAAATTGCATATCATCATTCATTTATTTATTGTCACACAGAGCAGAAGAATTTTGCCAAAACAAACCAATAGTATCCAGCTGCAGAACGGCAGACCAGCACTCTGAGACCCAAACGCATTTCCTTTGATTAAATTATACATCAGATGATTTATGTCAAGGATTGCAATGCCTCGCTTGAATGAAGTTAACTTTTCACCTGGATAACGTCAACATTCAGGGTGAATGTAATGTGAGAAATTGGGATACAAAAAAAAATAAAAAATAAATATACGTAATATATGTATATATATTTTTGATCGGATCGGGAAAGATCGGTATCGGTAGATACTCAAAATCACATCATCGGGATCGGATTGGGAGCAAAAAAATGTGATCGGGACATCCCTAATGGTAACCTGTTGCGTTACCAAGAGAAGCCCCGCTTTCAGTGCTTTGTGGGCAGCGCTACTGCACGCTCACACAGACACACACAACAGATGAGGAAGTGGACAGATCCGACCAGCATTGCTGGCTCCTCACAATGCAAATGCGAAAATGTACATTACAGATGAACTGCAGAGAAAATTTCCAATTTATCATCCCGGTCGAGACTAATTGGAAGCGGAGTGCAACGCGTGCAAAGCTTGACCATATATGTTTATGTGTCTAATAAAGGTGCTGGCGATCTCAAAGCTCACATGGACACAGCAAAACATTACAAACAAAGCAGTGCGAGGCGAGAGTTTGATGGCAAAGTTGACCGAATTGATTGAAGAATGCAGCTATACAGAGAGAGAAAGAAAATAATTGAAAACTATTTTGATGCCTCAAAATGATGTTTTGGTTTGATAAGATGCTTATGATACAATCATTCTAAGGATTATGTGTGTAATAAATTAGTTTAGTACACTAATTGCAACAAATCAGTGCATTTTTAAATTAGTATCTTTGTGAGGTTACTGTTTTATAATTTACATTACATTGAAAAGATAAAGATATATTTTTTAAAGATGGATTTTCTAATAGAGAAGAGGTATTATTTAGAACATTACATCATATTTTTCTTGTTATTTATTTTGTCCAGTAAGACTTGAAAATATATATTATTTTGTCATAGGTTGATTTAGTTATTTTCTTGAGATTTGTCAGATAGATTACTTTAGGCATAATACAGTATGTTGAGTAACTTTGGTTATAGAGAGATATTATTTTGTTTGTAAAATAATATAAACAATAATTTTATATCCATACAGAGGAGGTATACTTTAAATATATTATAATGATAAGGCATCTTTGAGTAAACTTTGATTAAGTATCTTGAGGCTGAAGGCAGAGTGTCCTCTTTAAAAAAAAATGACAATATGGTCACCCTTGAAGTCGCATTATAATTCACTTAATAAAAGAATGACGAGTCAGCCTCCTAAAAAGACAAAAGTTAGTGACACGACTCACACCGCCGCCGCCAACCCAACCAAAGTAAGAACTATGCTCTGTATCGTCAATCAATGGTCAAATAAATATTTGATTAAGGAATATAATATGCCTTTTTGTATTATTTCTCTGTGTATCAGCTAAATGTATATATTTTTATGTTAGACATTAAGGGAAATTAAGATTCTCTGATTTTTTACAAACCGCCGCTTATCAACTAACCGGTTAATCGGCAGGTGACGTATGTTGCTCAGTAGTTTCTGATGTCTGCTCAGGAGGTTTGAGTGTTTGCTCAGACCAAAAAATAATTAGAGGGAACATTGGTGCTATGTATGCTTTTTGACACATTTATTGCAAGGGTTTTGTATACACATAAACTCAACAAATAACCTCTGTTCTCCTTGCAATGCGTTTGTAATTCTTTCTTATACAGTAGGAAGGGGGAAGAACACTATATCGTGGGTGTTCCTATGACTTGTATTCAGCTTACAGCTTCGAAACTTCACCTATTTCGTTTTACAATGTCAAAGCCTTTTAAATATAATCAAAACGTTCCCGCATTTCTGTCCGCTTTATCGTTTTATGACAGAAATCTGATAGTGTATGCGCGTTCACGCGAGGGGGAGTCGGATTCTGGCAGGAAGTCCGAATTCGGCACAACACCGGCCGAGGCATTATTTGTCGCAGAGTTGAGAGCTCACCAGACTACAGCTGGGCGATCGCCTACAATGGCGATTGCCTAGAGCGAACGATTGAATATTATTATGAAGATGAAGAGGACAAACGGTGATGATCCATCCATAACATAATGTGCGTTTTCACCAGACTATGTTGGATTCTAGTATTTTCAAACAGGCTGGGTGTAACGTTGGTTGGTGACTGTCACTCAAAGTGCTTTGCGAGTATGGGCGGAGCCCAGCCAAAAACAGCTTGGAATCTTGAAGTGGAAAAATGCTGCTTTAGAGTACTTGATTAGAAATACAAAACAATGCATTTTTTTGAGAAAAACCTTACAGATGTGTTCCATAGACTCACAGGAATTGTGTAAAATTGCCCAAATAGTGAAAGAAATAGTAAGATAGTTCCCCTTTAAACATATCACAGTTGATTGTGGGCGGGCAGTGGCAGATCAGAGTTCTTACACGTCACAGATCGGAGTAAATTCAGAATGGCTTTGTTCAGTGGGGGAGATTCTTGTCTCAGCTGTACTGAAGAAACGGGACTGGGTAGAGATTTCACATCTAGTCAGTGTTGGTACACCCCCACATTGCTCGAAAACAATGCAAACCACTGGTAGCCTGCTTGGTCGTTTTCAGTGTGCCAGCAGCTCTCTCTGTCTCTTTTTTTTTCTCATCTCTCTCTGTGCTGCCTCAAGACACACACACACACACACACACACACACACACACACACACACACACACACACACACACACACACACACACACACACACACACACACACACACCATGGCGCTGTCTGTGGTGCTGGACTGTTAGCTGAGATGATTTTGGTAAGCTCTTTGTGAAGTATCTCCATGTGATGAGGCCTACTCATCAGTCCCACATGGAGACTTCACAAAGAACTTACCAAGACATCTCAGCCATCGAATTACAGCAACAGGAAAGTATTCAGGGGATATTTCTTTGGTGGAGGAACGGCAGGTGTATGAATACAAAAACTAAAACAATAAACCCTTCATGTCGGGTGATAACACAGGTGGTTATTGTAGTAATATTATGTAACATGTTACCCTCAGTGATCAATAACATCAGCTCCTACTAATTCACTTTCCCCCTTTAAATCCTCATGTTACTATACCTGCTACAAGCGCTGCAGCTGCTATACACAGTAGGAGAGGCCTCGTCCCCATGGCTGAGAGAGAGAGAGAGAGAGAGAGAGAGAGAGAGAGAGAGAGAGAGAGAGAGAGAGAGAGAGAGAGAGAGAGAGAGAGAGATGCAGTAAGTTAGTAGTTGCTTCAATGAATAAGCTACAACAATCAGTGATTCATGGACTAAAGCTAAAGGGCAGTTAAATTAAAGGTATCCTGTATGCAGATGATGTGACCCTCTCTCATACTGAACTAACCCTAACCCTACTGGACATTCCTCAATATATACAACTAAACAACCTAATCCTACTGGAGAACACACCTAACACACCTAACACACCTAACACACCTAACACACCTAACACACCTAACTCACCTAACTCACCAAACCCTTTTAACACACTTAACATAGCTAACTCACCAAACACACCGAACTCACCAAACACACCTAACTCACCTAACTCACCAAACACACCTAACACACCTAACTCACCAAACAAAACAAACACACCTAACTCACCAAACACACCTAACACTCCTAATACAGCAAATACATCTAACACACTTAACACACCAAACACACCTAACACACCTAACTCACCAAACACACCTAACTCACCAAACACACCTAACACACCTAACTCACCAAACACACCTAACTCACCAAACACACCAAACACACCTAACTCACCAAACACACCTAACACGCCTAATACAGCAAATACATCTAACACACTTAACACACCAAACACACCTAACACACCAAACACACCTAACTCACCAAACACACCTAACACACCAAACACACCAAACACACCTAACACACCAAACACACCAAGCACACCTAACTCACCAAACACACCTAACTCACCAAACACACCTAACTCACCAAACACACCTAACTCACCAAACACACCAAACACACCTAACTCACCAAACACACCAAACACACCTAACTCACCAAACACACCTAACACGCCTAATACAGCAAATACATCTAACACACCTAACTCACCAAACACACCTAACACACCAAACACACCTAACACACCAAACACACCAAATACACCTAACTCACCAAACACACCAAACACACCTAACACACCAAACACACCAAACACACCTAACACACCAAACACACCAAGCACACCTAACTCACCAAACACACCTAACTCACCAAACACACCTAACTCACCAAACACACCTAACTCACCAAACACACCAAACACACCTAACTCACCAAACACACCAAACACACCTAACTCACCAAACACACCTAGCACGCCTAATACAGCAAATACATCTAACACACCTAACCCATCAAACACACCAAATCGCCAACCAGTTACCACTATCACTAACCAGTTACCACTATCATTAACCAGTTACCACTATCATCAACCAGTTACCACTATCACTAACCAGTTACCACTATCATTAACCAGTTACCACTATCACTAACCAGTTACCACTATCATCAACCAGTTACCACTATCATCAACCAGTTACCACTATCATCAACCAGTTACCACTATCATTAACCAGTTACCACTATCATTAACCAGTTACCACTATCATCAACCAGTTACCACTATCATTAACCAGTTACCACTATCATCAACCAGTTACCACTATCATTAACCAGTTACCACTATCACTAACCAGTTACCACTAACATCAACCAGTTACCACTATCATCAACCAGTTACCACTATCACTAACCAGTTACCACTATCATCAACCAGTTACCACTATCATTAACCAGTTACCACTATCATCAACCAGTTACCACTATCATTAACCAGTTACCACTATCATTAACCAGTTACCACTATCATTAACCAGTTACCACTATCATCAACCAGTTACCACTATCATCAACCAGTTACCACTATCACTAACCAGTTACCACTATCATCAACCAGTTACCACTATCATCAACCAGTTACCACTATCATTAACCAATTACCACTATCATCAACCAGTTACCACTATCATTAACGTTAGGTTATGACTATAACCAAGTTCTGTTAATTAGGGGTGACGCTTGGCATCACTACTGCACTATCTCGCGTACGTGCACGCGTACTGAATAAACCACAAATGTACCTCTAATACCAGTATTAGTCTGACCACACCCCTCATCAGCTTACCTTCATAAGCAGGTGTGTGGTCACCTGCTCTCCTCCTTCCCAAGCTTTCACCACAAGGTGAGGTCAAGGGCTGCAGCGGCCGTCTGATGCCAAGCGTCACCCCTAATTAACAGAACTTGGTTATAGTCATAACCTAACGTTCTGTTTCATTAGGGGCTCTGCTTGGCATCACTACTGCACAAAGGGAGGCCAAGCGGAGCCGCTGGCTGACAAATACACCCCGCTGACAGCCCCCCAAAACCATCAGAACAGGGAGGGCCGAGCCCCCCCGACCCCCCCTAATGGAGGGTATCCCCCCTATTAGAGGCTTCACGGGAAGGCGACGGACCCGACCGTGCGAAGAGGCACTCAAGCAACTTAACGCACAGGGTGAGCAGACCGTGGCTTGACCCCACGACTACACACACGCACAACCCGCATGCCACCCGGGAACGAACGGAGGAACAACCTCGTTACTGCCCCCAGAATCACGGGGTCAAGGGCAAACCCAACCCCGTGGCAAGGCCGTAGCAGCGGAGCGCGAAGGAAGACCCAGACCCACCAAAAGGACTGGACTCCCTGGAATGGGGGCCCGGAGAAGTCCATGATGCCAGCATCAAGACCCCACCAGGTGGGCACGTAGTGCCCCGCCCCCCACATCGCCAGCGTATTCGGACAAAGGCCCCCCAGTTACTGCACCTGGTAATCCCAGGCGGTATCCCAAGTACTAACCAGGCCAGAACCTGCTTAGCTTCCGAGATCGGACGAGATCGGGCGTGTTCAGGTCGGTATGGCCGTAAACCGAGCGGGCCCCGTCCCCCCAACAGTACACCGCCTGGCACACTAACCCTGCAGAACAGACAGTCAGCATGGCCGTAAGCACACAAAAAAGGTTAACCAACGGAAGCAGGCAGCGCACCGGGGAAAAACCAGGCAACAGGCTGTTAACCCTAGCCTGGAGACTGCGGACGAGACAGGCGCCAGAGGGGACAGCTGAACACAGCCGCCCCGGCGGAAGGAGCGTAAGCTGGCGGTGTTGCATGACCAAGCCTCCATTTAAAAACCCCCACCCAGAGGGGTCGAGGCAGAGAAGGCTGACACGATTGGCAGACGTCATGAACGTGCAGGGGCACCCTCAAACGGTGAACCCGGGAGTTGACACTGCTCCAACACACCAGGGAATCAACCACCTCGGTGTTACCCAATGCGGTGGTTGTTCCTATAACCCCTCAAGAAAAAACTCCAAAACACACCTGCGGGTATACACCGGCTATACCGCAGTACAAGTGTTTCAGTTTCCAAAAAGGGTTAACCCAGGCCTACGGGTCGCAAACATCACTTCGGACCGGGCCTGGCGGTACGGGAAGCACAGGGTCACCAGAGGAGGTCAAAAAACCACCCCCACAGGCCCCTCTTCGCCATGCGTGAGAGAGGAGCGAAAAATAATGGAGAACCAGCCCCTAAGCACACCGTACCTGGTATTCCCCGGCGGTCTCCCAACCAAGTACTAACCAGGACCAACCTGTGTAGCGGCCGAGATCCGACGAGATCGAGCGCGTACAGAATGGCATGGCTGTAAGCCATGACGACAGTGCTGAGTAAAAACATACCCAACCAGGGTCTCCATAGCGCTTAACCCTGTGACACCCAGACCGACCTGGCATTTTTCCCCCTGAAAAAAGCCCAAGTCCCTCAGGGTACCAGAACAGCAGATCTGCATCCCCGGCGGACAACGGGTTCAACTGATCTGGACCAGCGTGACCAGAACCAGTCCCGTGCCCTAACCACGCCGACATGCCTACTCCAGGAGAAGGGCAGATATGCGTGTTGATCTTAACATGAAAAGAAGGCGCCACCCAGACGTTCGGACGAACCGCGCCTGGTGGCCCACCCCAAGGGCGTGAGACCCCACTACATATGTTCAGATCCATCCCGTCATCATCCCCCAGACATGAACGAGAATCCGTCGACAACCCACCCAGGTCATGGGATGTGGTCGTCGGAAGAGGAAAAACCCCCATCTCAGTTGCTTTATAAAAACGCTGTTTCAACCACAAGCAACCAAGGCGTGCCAGTCAATCGCCTGTTTACAGCGAGCTAGCACTATACGTGCGTCGGGACACACCCCCATCAATGAACAGGCTATTTAGACCTGTCATTGAATCCCCAAGGCGCCCAGGGGAACGACAAGAGGGGTGTGACACTCCCTAACTCCAACACTTCTGGAATAGAAAGAAGGAAGCATCAACAGTATGTATCCCAGTCTACACAGCCGGGGTAAAAAATGTTCACATTTTTACATCCCACCACCCTCCCATAGGAAAGAGACGGGGATCCCCAGAGAGACTTCCCACGCGAGCTGTACAGATTGAAAAGAATATATTGCACCTTGAGCCATGTAAAAAACTGGTTTTAGGGCCTCCGGGGAAGAGGCACTGAACCCATACACACTCAATAAACGAATTGAATCGAATATACATACAATAGAAAAGGACCCTTCTAGAGGGTCCACTCACTTTGACAATCTGAGGAGGAAGGCTCTGTACTCTGATGGAGGCTTCCTCACATGGAAGAAGGAGTCCGAACTCACAGAAGGCCTGAATAGGCGCTTGGTGAGGAGGAGCCCTGACCACCCCCCCTGAAAACAGATCCATCACATGGACCTGAACAGCACACGGAAGTCCTACCAACAGAGACGCGCACGGTGACGTACTCTATGGCGGGGGAATTCCTGCGGTGCACACGCCCAATATACCAGGCCGTGGGACCAGGAACTCCCTCCCCCCCCCCCCCCCCCCCCCCGTAACGTGCCGAACCGCCACGTGACGGGAACCTTGAAGGACAGGGGGTGTACCCCTGACCGACAGAACAATGGGGAGAGGAAAGGTTACCAGTTCACCCCTTTACGACCCCACACCCATGATACGACGTAACGACAAAAAGAGAATATGACACAGTCATAGTCAGCTCTATGAAGCGTTTCACAGCTCCACACAGCGCATGAGCTAACCTGCTATCTGATTTTTACTAAGGAAAAACACAGAATAGAGAGGGCTCTAAGAACCCCGGTCCAACATACACATGTGCTTCTGTGGCCAGTACAACCCAGTTGTAGGTCACATGACACACACAACCCATCATCACCTACAAAAAATGGCAAAAACACTCAACAGAGGAACGCCGTTTCTTTCACAATGAGAGAATACATCATTCTTGATTAGTATCGACCACAGGCCTTGCTAAGCACACATGACAGCAACCAAACCAATTTCCCTTTAGGAAATAAGTTTCTCCAGCAGATTTAGCACAACCTCAGCAATCAAGCTAAGAGTTACATCGTATCCCTACCACACAAAAGACACAATTAATGCACAACATGTCTGATAGGAGGTGATAAAGTCCCCAGGGAACCGGGGGGGGAAACACAATCCTCCTATTTTACCCTCAATACGGCCAGTTAAAACAGGAAAACCTGTTAATGTGTGAACACACTGTTCATTGTCATTACAGTCTGAGAAAGAACATTCTTTTACTCACTTGTCACCAAGCATAGCTTCATAGGTTAGTTACCTTAGTTGTGAGTACACGGCCGTGTTACTCACACAACAACCAGATCATTACATCCCGTTTGCACGGAGAAGCTAACTGCCAGTGACAAAAACAGCTCACACATAACCCGCAACGTATCCTAAATGCATTGTAGCAACACACGTTTTGGGAAAAACACCGTTATTCACAATACATTTAGCAAAGTAAAACCAGAAGACGTGTTATGAGGTCTGGCCAACCCCGTTCCTACCCGGAACGCAGATCAGCGAAGTGCAGTCACAAGACACCGTAGAACACAGCCGTCCTGTGTTGTTCGATCCGGGCAGCGTCGCCGCTCCAACCAGTCGCTACAGTCCTCTTTGTTGACGCAATCCCCGTCCAGGCTCAGGGCAGGGTCGACGAACATCCCCTGTCAAGGATGACGTCGTGGTCAAGAGTGTAAAACATGTTAAAATCAAAGCACGTTCAACAGAATAGCATCAAGCTAACGGCTGCTCCAACCGTTCGGGTGCTATTTCTTCTGCTCGCGAGACGCCGATCTAACGACGCACGCGATCAGAAGCGAGCTCCCGGCGGCGCGCGAGAAGCTAAGCTACCCCGCGCCAGGCCATGGCCATAGCAGCAAGCTAACGTCACCTAGCGACCACGACATGCTAGCCCCGCAGCTAACAGCTGACTGGCTAATAGTAGGCCTTAAGCAGGCCATGCAGCGATCCAGCAGGCTAACGCAGCAGTTAACAGCTGACCGGCTAACCGTAAGCTATGAACATGTAAACAATGACATAACACTCACCCAGACAGGCCGCCGTTCTGAACCTCTCCTCACTTTTTAAGAGAAAAGAGAAAACAAGATGTCAACACCGCTTCACAACGGTGACATTACCACATCCGACGGATCAGCACAGTACCAACTGGCCTGTGTAGCTGACTTTGAACATGAATCTGCCGCTATCGCACATTACATGCACATATCCCCTCGTGAAGGAATACTCTCATTTGGATATGAAAGATGGGGCCTTAACACGGTGACAGAGAGAATCCACTCGTCCAGAACACACAGGGATCACCAGTGTCAATGGTCGCGGCCCACTAGTTAAACTATAATGGTCTCCAGACCAAGGCCTTCTGTCGCCTAGGTGGCTGAACAAAGGACCCTAGTCTGGGGCCGGTTTCCATAAACTTTGTCAAGTAGCCCCCATAGCACTAACAGACAAGTGGAGCCCGCCAGCAAACACTACTCACCCAACCTGGAACGCACCGCTTCTCACAACAGCGGCATGTCCGACAGTTCAGCTGTGGCCTGACAGGTTTCACCCCAACAAACACAGCAAGGAACTGCAGTTGAGAAGCATGCAGCGGCGTGCTCCCAATACGAAAACCGGTGGAGGGTTTTTAGAATGATCATCATCTTCCAGACACTCCAGTACGAAGACAATATCGCCGTATTTTCTCGAAAATAGTGAGAGAGAAAATAAAGATATGATGTCAACGTATCCTTGTTTCCCAAAGCTGCTCCTAAACCTTTCTTCCATCATGGTGTCAAGTGTGGGGATCTACCGAGGCACTTCTTCCTTGTGGTGAAAGCGAGAAGGAGGAGAGCAGGTGACCACACACCTGCTTATGAAGGTAAGCTGATGAGGGGTGTGGTCAGACTAATACTGGTATTAGAGGTACATTTGTGGTTTATTCAGTACGCGTGCACGTACGCGAGATAGTGCAGTAGTGATGCCAAGCAGAGCCCCTAATGAAACAGAACCAGTTACCACTATCACTAACCAGTTACCACTAACATCAACCAGTTACCACTATCATTAACCAGTTACCACTATCATCAACCAGTTACCACTATCACTAACCAGTTACCACTATCATCAACCAGTTACCACTATCACTAACCAGTTACCACTATCACTAACCAGTTACCACTATCACTAACCAGTTACCACTATCATCAACCAGTTACCACTATCATCAACCAGTTACCACTATCATTAACCAATTACCACTAACATCAACCAGTTACCACTATCATCAACCAGTTACCACTATCATTAACCAGTTACCACTATCATCAACCAGTTACCACTATCATTAACCAGTTACCACTATCATTAACCAGTTACCACTATCATCAACCAGTGCACTATCATTAACCAGTTACCACTATCATCAACCAGTTACCACTATCATTAACCAGTTACCACTATCATCAACCAGTTACCACTATCATTAACCAGTTACCACTATCATCAACCAGTTACCACTATCATTAACCAGTTACCACTATCATCAACCAGTTACCACTATCATTAAACAGTTACCACTATCATCAACCAGTTACCACTATCATCAACCAGTTACCACTATCACTAACCAGTTATCACTATCATTAACCAGTTACCACTATCATCAACCAGTTACCACTATCATCAACCAGTTACCACTATCATCAACCAGTTACCACTATCATTAACCAGTTACCACTATCATTAACCAGTTACCACTATCATCAACCAGTTACCACTATCATTAACCAGTTACCACTATCATCAACCAGTTACCACTATCATCAACCAGTGCACTATCATTAACCAGTTACCACTATCATCAACCAGTTACCACTATCATTAACCAGTTACCACTATCATTAACCAGTTACCACTATCATCAACCAGTTACCACTATCATTAACCAGTTACCACTATCATCAACCAGTTACCACTATCATCAACCAGTGCACTATCATTAACCAGTTACCACTATCATCAACCAGTTACCACTATCATTAACCAGTTACCACTATCATCAACCAGTTACCACTATCATTAACCAGTTACCACTATCATTAACCAGTTACCACTATCATCAACCAGTTACCACTATCATCAACCAGTTATCACTATCATTAAACAGTTACCACTATCATCAACCAGTTACCACTATCATCAACCAGTTACCACTATCACTAACCAGTTATCACTATCATTAACCAGTTACCACTATCATCAACCAGTTACCACTACACAGTACATTTCGCAGAGTACATTTTATTCAAACTGAGTACATTTTACAGTACAAAACAGTTTGAGTAAAATGTACTCAGTTTGAGTAAAATTTACTCTGCGAAATGTACTGTGTATCATTAACCAGTTACCACCATCACTAACTAGTTACCACCATCACTAACTAGTTACCATAATACTAATAATATACCACTAATCAGATTAGATATATAGCTAGTGATGCATTATGAGGTAAATACTGTAGTAACTATGAAATGTACCAAGTGATCCAAACAACCATCACCTAGATCTACTTTACCTGCAGATGATCATGAAGAATAGAACACAATGACAGAGATAGACTTATATAGAGAACAGAGAGAGAGAGAGAGAGAGAGAGAGAGAGAGAGAGAGAGAGAGAGAGAGAGAGAGAGAGAGAGAGAGAGAGAGAGAGAGAGAGAGAGAGAGAGAGAGAGAGAGAGAGAGAGAGAAGAGAGAGAGAGAGAGAGAGAGAGAGGAGAGAGAGAGAGAGAGAGAGAGAGAGAGAGAGAGAGAGAGAGAGAGAGAGAGTTGGTTCTGGCTCAGTGAAAAGCATATAGAAGGTTGGGGTGTTTGTGGGGTGTTGTGCTCTATGGTGCCACTTCATCTGCACATCTTACCTAACACAAACTAACAATATAAAAACACATCACAGTGCGAGCACACACGCACACACACACACACACACACACACACACTCACACACACACACACACACACACACACACACACACACACACACACACACACGCATGTGCTCTGATGGGCAGGCTAGGGTGTGAGCTTTGCAGGAGATGCATGAGAATGTTTATATAAACATTTATCATTGAGGCAGAGCAGCTGGGAGCGGTCGCATTCATAAGAAAATAATACTTTATAAACTCAACGTTGCTATGAGATCTGTCACACCCTATTCCTGCCTGTCTACTCTCTCTCTCTCTCTCTGATTACAGGTGTGAGTCAGCTGTGTGAAAGCCCAGGGAACAGCTGATTGACATCTGTGTGCTGATTACTTCACCTACAGCGTGGCTACATGAGTAGAGCTCCGGACTCATGATCGGAAGATCACCGGTTCGAGCCCCGGTCAAGGTCGTTGTCAGAAAGTGGTGTTGTAGTCCAGCAGGGGCACTCTGTCCTCTGGACTAGTCAGTAACAATGCCCCTGTTACAGTGATAGGGACACCGTACAGCTGCGAGTGCCGTCCTTCGGATGAGACACTAAACCGAGGTCCTGACTGAATTCGGTCGTTAAAGAACCCAGGGCGCTTATTGCAAAGAGTTCCTGTCCAAATTCATAATCAGGTCTCTGACATCAAGGCCACCTAATCATCCCTTCCCCTTAATTGGCTTATATCAATCCCTGTCTCCTGAGCCGTTCAGCCATTGTGTAGTGTGATGTGTGCCTGGTGCCAGTGTATGGCAGCCATTGAGCCTGCATAGCCCAAGGTTGGGTGCTACCAGTGGTGGTGAAGGAGGCAATTTCCACCCTAGATTGTGGGGAGCGCGTTGAGTGTCTAGAAAAGCTCTATATAAATGTAATGAATTATTATTATTATTATTATTATTACATAGACCTGGCTCAGATGTCATCATGCTGCCAGATCATAGCTTAGTATTCTCCAGTCAGTCGTAGTCTTTAGCACTTTACAGTTATTTAGTATTCCATACCCGTGTTTTGTGTTGTGGTATAATTAATGCTTAATAATACCAGTTTTTAGCATTCAGGGTTTATCTTTAGATATAACTCAAGTTGTCATATAAAAATCTGACCAGCAAAAGCCTCAGGGCAGGTCAAGTACTAAGGGAAGATTTCTGTGTGTTGACAAGACTGTGTGTTGTCACTGATACCAATTTTGCATATAGAACTGGCCTGGCAGTTGGCTTTTTGGAAGACAATAGAACTGGCCTTTGATCAAGCACGTGTTGTAGGATCTAATTACACTCTAAACAAGGCCCAAGAGCTTCAAAGCCAGTATCTTGAGTAGCACCTAGGTCAGGGAGGGGCAACTGGCGGCCCGCGGGCCGCATGCGGCCCTCACCGACGTTCCATGCGGCCCCAGGGCAATATTTATTTATAAACAAAAAAAAAATTGACCAAGAGGAGTTGGCAGTCGACTATGGCTCCTTTCGATCGATTAGTCGACTATTTGACTAATAGGGGTCAGCCCTAGTGTGGACATATTCAACGCTGTTGAAAGTGCCGTGCAGCAATATGGGGGTTTTGATAAACTGTTGGCTGTTGTTACCGATGGAGCACCGGCAATGAAAGGAAAACGCACAGGATTCGCCAGGCTTCTAAGGCAGAGTGGCATTGAGTGTCCAATGCTGCACTGCATTATACATCAGGTAAGTTCGCTAACATAATTTCCATCTATTGTGGGTCACTAATAATGACCAATGCGAGTCGAGTGTAGTCAAATTATATGCGAGAGTCGTTAAATTTTTTATTTTTTTTTATCTGATATAGGAGGCTCTCTGTGCCAAGAAGCTTGACTACAGCCATGTTATGGATTTGGTTACCAAGGTTACCAATCTAATTCGTGGAGGCAACAGGTCACTAAACCATAGAAAGTTTGTCTCCTTTTTGGAAGAGATGGACACTGATTATGGCGACTTGCAGCTACACACAGAAATCCGATGGCTGAGCCGTGGGAAGTGCTTGGAGAGGTTTTTTGCGCTGCGTAAAGAAATCCCCACATTCTTGGATGAGCAACTGACGAGCGACACAAGCGCATACTGCACTAAACTCAGAGATACAGCGTTTCTCTGTGACATGGCCTTCCTCACGGATATCACTTCGCACCTTAATCGCCTCAATTTGCAGTTGCAGGGAAGAAATCAAACGGTATCGGATCTCTATGCACACATGAACGCCTTTAAGATGAAACTTGCCCTTTTCAATAGGGATGCTCGATATTGGCTTTTTTACCGATACCGATATTCCGATATTGTCCAACTCTTAATTTCCGATACCGATATCAACCGATATCAACCGATACCGATATATGCAGGGTTTCCCCCCCCCCCCCCCCCCCCCCAAAAACGGAATAATTTCAGGTAACTAATAATTTCACTGGATATATATATAACAAATATTGTTATTGTTTTTTTGTTTTTTTAAACCGATACCGATATTTTCCGATATCACATTTTACTGCCGATATCGACCGATAATATCGGTCGGCCGATAATATCGGACATCCCTACTTTTCAAACATTGCCTTTTATCTGACCACCCGGACTTGTCCACACACTTTTCTGCATGTGAAGAAATGCGCACAGAGATGCGCACAGCTGACCCCAAATATAAGGACACATTCGGAAAGTACAGGAGCGACATTGAAACACTGCAAATGCAATTCAATGATCGGTTTGAAGATTTCAACGGCATGCAGTCACGGATAGCGCTGTTTGCCGGCCCCCTCACCGCTACGGTGTCAGAGCAGCCCCCCCCCCCACCATTGCAGCTTGAACTGTGCAAGCTACAGTCAGATCCTTTTTTCTCAAGCAAAGAGAAATGAGAGGGGAATTTCGTTTTGGAAACTGCTACCTGAGCCCCGCTTCCCACTCCTCAGGGACTTTGCCCTCTCTATGGCCAGTATGTTTGGGAGCACATACGTGAGAGCAATTTCTCAAACATGAAGCACATCAAGTCAAAGGAGAGAAACAGGCTGTCAGATGAAACATTATTTCATCTGATGCAGATCGCATGCACAAACATTGAAGTTGACATTCCTGCTATTGTGCGCCAACAAGAGAGACCGCAACTGTCTCATTAAAGACAGGGGGGGGGGAGGAGATGATGAAGAGGTGTAGAGGGGGGGAAGGAGATGATGAAGAGGTGTAGAGAGGGGGGGGGGGAGATGATGAAGAGGTGTAGAGAGGGGGGGGGAGATGATGGAGAGGTGTAGAGAGGGGACCATTATTATTATTATTATTATTATTATTATTATTATTATTATTATTATTATTATTGACCCACTGTGGGGCGAGGGTGAATGTCATGCCAGTTTGATAAAGGGTCAATGGGAGGCATGTAGTATTGCACTTTACTTTACTTGCACTTTACTTGTTTACTTTGGTAGTGTTCAGATAACAATAATAACACAAACACAAAGCAGCATTCCTGCTGCATTTCACTACAACAGTAAATCAAAAGTGCAATAATAAATGATTGTTAAATGTATAAACTTTTATCCTGCTACTAAACAAAACATTCCTGAGTGCTTCATATCCATAACATGCATTTCAGTGTTATAATGTTTTGTTTAGTAGCAGGATAAAAGTTTATACATTTAACAAAATCATTTATTATTGCACTTTTGATTTACTGTTGTAGTGAAATGCAGCAGGAATGCTGCTTTGTGTTTGTTGAGCAGTGGGCTTTAAGTTCATACATTTATTTTATTAGAAGCCTTAATTATAATTGATCATTTTTGTATATATTAATTATGCAATACTTTTAAATTCAGCTGTTTATAAATTCATAAAGTTGAAATTGCATTACTAAATGCATTTGAAATGGAATAAAAACAAAGTTACAACAAATTATAATTGTTTATATACCGTATTTATCACATCTGTGACTATTATGGGCTATTTGAGTGATGGGGTACTACTGGCGAGACTGCCGATAAACAATGCGGCCCCCCAGATTGATTGTGGAAATTTTGTGGCCCTCACCATATACAAAGTTGCCCACCCCTGACCTAGGTGATCACCAACTGGACGGCCGACAACAAAGGAGCCTCAGGAAGGAAGTCAATTTGATTCCTGAGAATCCCTTGTGGGAAGCTGGCTGCAGTTGTGGTCACAAGGTGGGATTTGGACAAAGGGATTTGTGATAAGGGTTTATATAAAGAAATTGTTTATTATATTAAAACAAAATGTAATCAAATAATAATAATGATGGTTGAACTTAGGAGACTGTACTGAAAAGAAGGACACATTGTGGGACTATGTATGACCAAGGTCTTGGGAGTCTTGCAGTTAAAGCACAATTTAACTTGAATCATTAATACTAATAATGATCACTAATTAGAAGATATATTGAATGAACAAGAAATAACTAAAAAGGAATGTAATAAGTGCTGACTGCAGACGTTAAGACTCTGGTATAACTTCCCACAAGACGAATCCAGTAATGAATGGTATGTGTACATTTCCCCAGGCATTTCCAGATTAAAGACCCATATTAGAAATTAGATAAAATAAATGTTAAGTTAGTATTATAGCAAAAGCTGATTTGGCGTAACCATATGGCAGGAAAACCGTTGGAGCTGGCCAGGACCGCCCCTATTTTCTAATTGAAACATAACTAGCTACTGATTGGCGTGTCACTTCCTGTGAGGTCACACAGGTACCGGCAACTCTGTTATAAAAAAGGGAATGCCCTGGGAATCCAGGATGAGAATCAACGTGAAGAAGACGACTACAACCTCCGGAAGGACATCCATACCTCATCGGTGAAGGCGAAATAACGACATCTACTGCAACACAAAGGAACTTTAGATTATAGGATTGGACTTTGCTTGTTTAAGAATCTTTGTAACCAATAATTTGAGAAAGGTGGACACCAGTGCACCTTTGCTTACGTGTAAACTGGATCCACCTAATCTATAGAGTATACAACTTTTTGAGAGTGAATTGGGTCCCATTTTGTAGTCAGCCAATAAATCTCCTTTTTGATATAACTCTAGCACCTGGTGGACTTCAATTGTTTTCACACCACACCTTTTTTGGGATATTAGAACAATGACGCAGAGCTTAGTATTAGTAGTTATAGTTCCACCCGTGGTGAAAATCTGCCTAAAATATATACCTAGGTAAATGGAATATTGCTCCACTTCTACAAGGTCCATTTGCATATTCTTGGTATCTAGGTACATCTATGGACCTCAGGGAATGTATTCACAATGTCAGAAATATTGTGTCTATTACTAGGCTTGCTTAAATTGTGATGAAACAAAGGAGAATATGAATTATGATTTTTCTTTGCATCTTTGACAGTGAATAACACCATGCTAATAATGACCAAACATATAATAACAGTTATTGATATAATTCATTCACAACGCTGAACCTTGAACCCCCATAGAATCTGCCAGGAAGTTTAGTTTGGAAAAATTCCAACGCTGATCGACAGCTATGCATGTCCTAAAAAAAATGGCAGAAAAAAGACTACAATTCCCATGGTTCAAAATTTCCAAAATGGTCGCCGTCTCGCAATAGACTTCAGCAAATCGAAAAGTTAAATCTATCTAAAGGCACTTTTAACCTATTGCTAAACTAACGTATTGATGATAATATACATTCTACATGCTGTTGTGACATGTTAGTGATGTTAATACTTGAATACGTTTGAAATTTAAATTGCAAATTTTTTACAACAGTCATAAAAATATTGATTAATGACCAGATGGCATTTCGGGACCGGTCCCGTCGGGTGGAACAGGTTATAGAGACGACAGTGTCTAACCCTGTCTGTCTTCCTTTTCCTCAATCCTGGCTCCACATCCTGTTCTCTACTCCTGGATCCCGTGTATGACCTTCGCCTGCCTGACCATTCTCCTTGCCCACTCCCTGGACCGTCTGAGTATCTTATTCCGTGTATGACCCCTCGCCTGTGTGACTACCCCGCTTTTTGCTTACTCCTCGGACTGTCTGAGTAGATCCCGTGTTTATGACCCCACGCCTGTCTTATACCCTGCTCCACATATGCCCCCTGGACTGTACGAATACCTCCTCTGTGTATGACCTACCTCTGCCTGGACTGCTCCACTCGTCTTTTGGGCTACACCGAGACCTGTCTGCATTGTCTCTGTGTCTGTATATTGGGTTCAATATGCTCAGCCGTGGCGATCTGGCCATGGAAGCTCAGACAGGCTCTCCTGAGCCAAGGCGCCCTACTGGGACAGCATGATCAGACACTTTCCCAGGTGACACAGGGACTAAAGACCATGTTTGCTAGGCAAAAGGAACTGTTTGACTCCATACATGCAGTTAGAGACCAACTTGCTGATTTGTTTCCCGGTGCTCCTACCACGGAGTCTTGTGTTGCCGCTCCTAATCCCCTCATTACTCCGGTCATATGTAACCCTCCAGCCCTGTCTGTACCGTTTGCTGCCCATGCTCTCGAGCCTCACATCCCACCTCCGGCGAAATATTCAGGAGATCCAGATCAACGGCACCTGTTGTTGTTCAACGAGCCTCGTCGGGAGCAGCCGGGCCGTCCCGAGTGTGAGTCATGCCGCCTCATCACTCTGAGCGTTCCCGAACATGAACCCATGCAATTAGGTAGAGCCCGTCTGACGTTAATATCTCTCTCTGTGTAAGGGTTCGGTGTGAGGGTAGGTGAGGAGACCCCAAATGCTGAACACGATCAGAGAGAGTAGAGGCAGAGACGACGGAATGAAAATGAACGGGCTTTTACTGAGCAGTTGCAAACAAACAGTGATACACGTTAAAACGGTAACAAACAAAAGCCAACTGCAAAACCCGAAAATAAAACTCAGTAGTGCTGGAAAAAAGTGGACTAGTAATAAGGAACGGACTCACTGGGAAATACAGGAGTGAAGGTGAACAGAGTACGACCGAACACAAGTGTAGAACAACAAAACAAAGGCAATGGTGCGACAAGGCAGTGAGAAACGGGCAGGAATAAATACTGCCCGTGATTACTAATGAGTGCCAGCTGGTTTAAGACCAGGCATGACCAAGACTGGTGAACACAAAGTAATAGTAAAAAGAAATCTCACACTATAAATAAAAGCATGTGTAAAGGGATTATTTTACTGGAAACATATGTAAAGGGATTATCACCACACTAGAAAAATATATGTAAGGAGATTATCTCCACACTGGAAACATATGTAAAGGGAATATCACCACACTAGAAAAATATATGTAAGGAGATTATCTCCACACTGGAAACATATATGTAAAAGGATAACCCTTAAAGGAAACATATGTAAAAAGATAACATTTTAAACACAAGCTAGACCGGGGAAACACAACATGAACAGAGGCAGCATAGCATTAATAATAGTATTCAAACCTAGGTCTAAATGCCTGAGAAGGTTCAATATCTGGAGCTGCTGCGTTTGGCCACCAGAGGGCGGCAGAAAACCACTGTTCACATTGTTCAGGAAGGGTCCCCGGCTGGGACCATGACACTCTGAGACACACATACATGTAGACATTACTATCTCTCTGAAACACACTAACGGCTACACTGGTGGCTACACTAGCAGCTACACTGGTGGCTACACTAGCAGCTACACTGGTGGCTACACTAGCAGCTACACTAGCAGCTACAGTGTTGGGCAAGTTACTTTAAAAAAGTAACTAGTTACAGTTACTAGTTACTTCTTCCAAAAGGTAACTAAATTACTTACTCAGTTACAAATTATAAAAGTAACTAGTTACTTCAGAAAGTGTGTTACTTTCAAGATTTTTTTTTACATAAACAACATACACAAATCTAAAATATTTTAATGTTGCTGTGGGACAAAGTGAGACTAGCCTCCAATCAAATGCCATGTAGGCTATGTAGATATTATAATTACTATGTTTATATAGTGGATCATACAAATACAAACAGAATAGATGTTTTGGAACTTTTGATATGTATTGCCCCTCAACAGGCCACAACTGGGCAACATTAAATTATGCTTGTTAAGCACTATACCAAAAATAAATAACAAATATATACTGATTGATTGAACATTTTAATTAACAGATTTCAGAATGGGTACAATACAGTACGGCTCAATACACACAATTGTTAAGGGGATGCAGACCAGAGAAAGAGTTTCGTCTTGTTTACATCAGGGTCCCCCATTTTCAATTCATGACATTTATGACGAAAGTCTTTCTCTGGTCTGCATCCCCTTAACAATTGTATGTATTGAGCTGTACTGTACTGTACCCATTCTGCAATCTGTTAATAAACTTTTCAATCAATGACATACACAACATACAGATATAAGAATCGAATCGAATCATCTAAACTAATCTAATCATTACATTTAAGACATGCATGACATACAGAGATATATATATCTCTGAGCAGCTGAAGCCTGTGCTATTAAACCAGGAAGTGCAGCACTGTTGATAAGGCTGTCAGCACTGCAGTAGAGCCACTCAGTGCCCTGCGCTGCAAAGAGTGAACACAAAACGCTCATGGACCCGCGGTCTCATGTTGACATTGTGTTGTTCGTTGGATTCGTTTTTGAGCTCAAAACGTACACTACACGGACCGCGGTCTCATGCTGACTGATCAGTGATCGCTTGTCTTGTCGCGCTGTGTGTCAGACTCTGGATGCTTTAGACACCCGCCCACCTCCACCTCTGATTGGCTTACCATGACATTGTATTCAACCTCAGCCAATCGTCAGCATGTATGCTTGGCTCGCGCACTGTCCACTAAACAAGGAAGAACATATTATTAGACAGGAACACGCTGGCACGGAGGTCCTGGGCACAAGAGAGGGAAGTTAGTACAGGGATGATCACACAGGGATGCCTAGCAGGTCTTCAGACTGAGGCATCGTACCTAGGTAATGATACTAACACCACGACGACTTCTGGTCAGCGTCGTCCGGTTGAAGTAGGGTCCTCATCATCAGGGGATGGGATACAGCTGTGAGGAGTGAGGTGCCTGACAGCGTGTGAATCAGGGGATGAAGTGCAGCTGGGTTGAGTGACGGGAGGTGAAGGGATGCTGACCATATAAGGGCGTGAGGCTTCTGTGGTGGAAGGAAGGGAGGATGAAGAGGAGTGCGTGGTGGGAGGAAGGGAGGATGAAGAGGAGTGCGTGGTGGATGGAAGGGAGGATGAAGAGGAGTGCGTGGTGAATGTGAGGGGAGAAGGAGGGGGAGTGAAGTACACTCTCGCCGTGATTATGACAGATGTTGCCCCCCCAGCAAAAAAGAGGATTCTGGCTACAACCGACTGGTAGAAAGATATCAGAGTCTCCTCAGGAAGAACAGCCTACTCTGTCCCTTCCTGTAGAGGGCCTCAGTGTTGTCCGACCAGTCCAGTTTTTTGTTCAGGTGAACTCCAAGGAACTTGTAGGACTCCACCATGTCTACCTCCTCCCCTCCGAGGATTATGGGAGAAGGGGGACCCTGGTCAGTAATTACTAGCTCTAGACACCACAGTGGTCAGTAATTACTAGCTCTAGACACCACAGGACCATAGGCATCATTTAGTAAATAAACACTTGAGTCTAATGTTTCCACAGAACAAACATGAAATTTCTCTCCAAAAACAACATCCCTGACAGGAAGCGCCAACTAGGATCTCTCCCGGATCTCAGAGTCAACAGAGAAAGACGATCGTTCTGGACACACACACACACACACACACACACACACACACACACACACACACACACACACACACTCTCTCATACACACCTACACATACTGTACACCAGACCTGGGCAATTACGGCCCACGGGCCACTTCCGGCCCTTTGGGCGTCCGTGTCCGGCCCGCGGTAAATTTTTACAATGGGAGATAATGAATATTGAGCAGAATTAAGTTCAAGTTATCATTGGTTCGGCCCTCCAACACAGTTCAGGTTTCTCATACAAATTAATTGCCCACCCCTGCTGTACACACACATACTGTACACACATACTCTCTCTCTCTCTCTCACACAAAGTCAGCAGGAAGGGTACAATTCTAGCTAAGTAACAATGTTCATCAGAGTGTTGAAACTTGAGTGCTGCAGTGTTGAGTGCATAGTATTAGAGACATATTACGATATTACAGTTCTTCACAATTGTTAAAACACATTTCACGAAACTGCCCTCCCTTTTCCCAAAACTCTAAACACAAAACACTTTTCTCAAGCTACATAGGTAGGCCTACACAAAACCTCACATTCTCTTTTCAAAACCAAACTATCACACCAAAACAGTTGCCCATATGCTCAAAAGCAAACGTTGACACCAAAATCCCCCTCAAGGCCTGCAAAAATGTAAACAGTTTCATTACACACAACAACAAATAATTGAAAACACAATGTTCAGAATGTGAGAATGTTCTTTTTACAGTTTCACAACTGCCAGGACACATTTTTAGAAACCTTTGTATCTGTTCTCAAAATATATGTATTGGGCATTTATAGATTTATGTGTTTCGTAGGAATAGTATGTAAATTAGGAAAATTAAGAAAATACAGTTATCACAACTCAATGCAAAAATGTGTAAACACTACGGAGGATCCATTACACACAACAATACTTTTTTTAACACATTGTGATGTTTTCTTTTTTTTACAGTAATTACATAACTCCACTATCATTATCAATTATAGGCCTACTATAATGCATTTTGTACACACCCCCAAAGAAGAAAAGAAAAATCCTTTGGAACCTTCACCAAACTGTGCACTCTGCACTGGCCTATATACGTAAGTGTGCTCACATAATTTGCAACAAGTGATGTTGCAACAGGCTTCTCTTTGATGACCCTCCAGGAGCTCGGATAGGAGTGGGTCTGAGGCGGCCAGAAGATGTAGAGCGGAGGGGTCTTGAGGGTGTGTAGTTCACAAGAGACCATTGACCGGAGATAGGCAGGAGCCACTCCCTTCACTGCACAATATGCCAGGTTGAGGACCATGAAGCGGATTCATGCGGCGATGGGGAGCCAGTGCAGCTCTCTAAGAAGAACTAGACACATTAAGCTAAGGGTCAGTCCCGACCAGGTGAGATCAGGCTAGGTTGAAGAAGAGAGGGGAACGATGCGTCTTTAGCAAGGATTTAAAGGCTTCAACAGAGCAGGCACCCCTGACAATGGCAGGTAATTTATTCCACAGGTATAGGAGCGCGGTAGACAAAGGCTCTGTGGCCGGCGGATTTCTTTTTAACCCTAGGAATCTATAGAAGCCCCGCATTTTGTGAGCGCAGAGCACGAGCGCTAACGTTATTGTTTTAAAATGCGCAAATGTTGGAAAAACATGGCAGCGATAAGAGGAATCGATAGTCACGGAGGCATGCGATTCCAGGAATCGGACAATTAGGAACCGGCTCCCAACGGGAACCGGTTTTCGATTCCCATCCCTATCCACACCGCCCTCTCCCACCTGGACCAGAGAGACACATATGTGAGAATGCTGTTTATCGACTACAACTCAGCATTCAACGCCATTGTGCCCTCCAAACTCAGCATCAAACTCAGGGGCCTAGGACTCAACCCAGCCCTGTGCAGCTGGATCCAGGATTTCCTGACAGGCAGACCCCAGGCTGTGAGGATGGGCTCCATCACCTCCTCCACAATGACTCTCAGCACCGGTGCCCCCCAGGGCTGCGTACTCAGCCCCCTCCTGTACTCCCTGTTCACACAGAGATCCAACACCATCATCAAGTTTGCTGACGACACAACAGTCATTGGCACGAGTAGCAGTATAGAGAGGAAGTGAGTGCACTGGCAACATGGTGCCAGGATAACAACCTCCACCTCAACGTCAGCAAAACGAAGGAGCTCATCATGGACTACAGGAAGTCCCAGGGGGGAGAGCATGCTTGCATTCACATCGGCGGGTCAGCGGGGGAGATAGTCAGCAGCTTCAGGTTCCTCAGGGTCAACATCAGCGAGGACCTGTCCTGGTCTCATCACAACGGCATCATTGTCAAGACAGCGAGACAACAGCTCTTCTTTCGCCGTAGGCTGAGGAGATTCGGCATGGACTCCAGGATACTCTGCAACTTTTACCGGTGCACGTATAGAGAGTATCCTGACTGGCTGCAGTACTGCCTGGTATGGCAACTGCTCAGCCACTGACCGCAAGACTCTGCAAAGGGTGGTGAAGTTAACACATCACCAGGACACGTGTAGCCTTTTAACAATGCATCCGCGTTTCCGGGTTCCCGTTTTGCGCTCTGATTGCCCGCTGACCTACGCTAGTACGCCCCCTTCGCTATGAGCGTAGCAGGGGACGCTGAAATCGAAGGTATACAAAGAGGAGAGAACCATTTTGACACGACAATAGTAGTAGTTATAAGGTGTTTGAGCTTGTAACGTTGTATATTGTGTATACAACGTGAGTAGCTAACGTACACTATGTACAACGTTACAAGCTCAAACACCTTATAACTACTACTATTGTCGTGTCAAAATGGTTCTCTCCTCTTTGTATACCTTTGTCCTCACAAGTATTCTGCCAGGGAACTTATGGACACGACAATAGTAGTAGTTAGTAAGACGCTGTTGTTAGCTTACATGCTAACGGCAATGGGATCAACCATAGCATTGCTACCTAGTACCGCTAGTTGAATGGATAAACGTTATTTAACATTGCAGAATGTTATTACTTATTACTATTGTTGTGTCCATAAGTTCCCTGGCAGAATACTTGTGAGGACAAAGGTATACAAAGAGGAGAGAACCATTTTGCATCGGGCATTGTTAGGTAACATCTGTTCGATTTCAGCATCCCCTGCTACGCTCATAGCGAGGGGGGCGTACTAGCGTAGGTCAGCGGCCAATCAGAGCGCAAAACGGGAACCCGGAAACGCGGATGCGTTGTAAAAAGGCTACACGCCACCAGGACTGAGCTGCCAGCCATGGACGACCTCTACACATAGAGGTGCAGAAGGAAAACCCGGAACATTTTCAGAGACCACAGTGACCCCAATCACAAACTTTTCACTCTTCTACCGTCTGGCAAACGGTACAGGAGCATCCGCACAAGAACCAGCAGGTTCAGGGACAGCTTTTTCTCACAAGCCACAAGACTCCTGAACAGGGACAAGAACAGGAGATAGCCCTATTAACCTCTTTAGCTCGGACTGCCCTTGTCCAGGCTGCGTTTTCGCCGATCAACCAATACATTGTTGGAAAGTTTAATTTGCCGCCTTTCTATCGTCACCACACTCAACCTATTGCGTGATTCCATTCTCGAGTTACAAGATGAAACATCCGACGAGCGTCATTTGACAAGCCGTTCGGACGAGTGACCACCTGGTCCTGAACTGACCAGTAAACGCTGTTGGCGAAGAATTATTGACCACCGTTGTAGCCAAGGAGCATCTACTCTGAAAGCGATCCCAGACAAGCGCTGACAGTGGGGGAAGGTGACACAAGAAGACGAAGAAGTCCATTGTTTTGACTAGACTCGAGCATCTAAATGAATGGCAGCGGACGGCCATTTTGGATAATCATGCCGAATTTGTATTGGTACACACATTACAAAAACCTTTGTAAAACATACATTTCCGTGGGATCTTTATAAACATTGGACCTGTACTACATAGGACTTCAGGCTATGGAACCATTATGTTTTCCAGCTCCTACCTCTCAGCTGGAACTTAAAAACAGGCATCTGGCAACCAGTAAAAAAGAAGTGAGTACATGTAGCAGAGTGAAGTTGTTATGCTAGAATCATGGACAGAAACTGTTATCTTTCATCTTAAATAAGTAGGCCAAGACGGAAACACTCTTACTTTGAAGGAACAAAGTGGACCGAGCTCACTCTAGTGTTTTTGGAGGGGTGCCTTGGTTACTAGTTTATATTAATTTCGAGTTATTGATTCTCCAAACGAAATCCCTTTTGGGTCTTTTATAATGGGTTTAGAGAGGATAGGTCATCTTTCCAGCTGAATAATTGTTGTATTGTAAATACTTTCAACTAATGTACACAATGGTTTAGCCGGTTTGTCGACGAGAGACACGCCGGCGGAAGTGCTCGCTCTCTTTGAGTTTGCCGAGAACGAGAGCTGAGGTACGCGCTGTCGGTTACCTAATATTGGATTCAATTGCTATGTATAACTTGTAAAATTGATTTATGTTTTGGTTTTGGTACTGAAATACCCTGTTGTGTAATGACATTAATTCGCCCTGTGTAAAACAGCCATAGTACGTTTGTGTACTAACTCATATTCTGTTAACAATGATAGGTGGACTACACCGGCGAGGATGGTAATTCACGCCATGTTGTGTGTGCTGTTTGTGGTTCGTTAACAGGTATGAACCGTTGTTTTTGTATTTTGGTTTAATTAATGTTTACACACTGCCTTTCATTTCATATTGTTTCATATGTTTTTGCTGAAGTTGACTTGTACTGAGCTACATGTATTTAATAGTAGCTAACAATTGTTGTAACTGTGGATGG
>NC_140183.1:30163726-30276726 GCF_963971535.1 Notolepis coatsorum
AACGAAATTTCAGGGGAGCTCCCACAGACCGTAGTACAATATATACATACATGAAACACATAACACTGTACATATAACAGAATATTTTAAATAATAAAGTGCATGATGAGCGGTAACATAGTGGTTATCAAGTCCAGGTAAGTGCATGGTGCATGTGAGGGGACAGTCGATGAGAGTTTAACAGTCTCGCCCCATATCGCCCCAACAAGTCCACGGAGGACGCCATAGCCCATGTGCTGCACACAACAGCATCACACCTGGACAAGAGGCAGGGGAACTATGTGAGAATGCTGTTCATCGACTACAGCTCAGCATTCAATACCATAGTCCCCTCCAAACTCATAGCCAAGCTCAGGGACCTGGGCTTGAACTATGACCTCTGCCAGTGGGTCTTGGACTTCCTGACGGGCAGACCCCAGGTGGTAAGAGCAGGCAACTGCACCTCCTCATCCATCACGCTCAACATAGGGGCCCCCCAGGGCTGTGTTCTGAGCCCCCTCCTCTACTCCCTGTACACACATGACTGCGTGGCACAGCGGAACAACAACACAATCATCAAATTTGCTGATGACACAGTAGTGGTGGGCCTGATCTCTGCCAACGACGAGAGGGCCTACCTGGAAGAGGTAGAGAATCTGTCACAGTGGTGTCAGGAGAACTGCCTCTCCCTGAACGTCAGCAAAACAAAAGAGATGATTGTGGACTTCAGGAGGTCTACAGCCCCCTCAGCATCGACGGGGCACCGGTTGAGAGAGTGAACAGTTTCAAGTACCTCGGAGCCCACATATCCGAGGACTTGACATGGACCACACACATTGACAGTGTTGTGAAGAAGGCACGACAACGCCTCTACTTCCTCAGGCGCCTAAGGAAGTTCCAAGTCAGTCAGAAGATCCTTAGGAACTTCTACTCCCGTAACTCCAGCATCATTAACACCACGGTAACTCCCCTACATGTATCTGACCATTCCTTCATATCCTTCTCACTAACTCTCATGCTTAACCGAAAAGTCTTCACCCCAACTCAAACCGTCTCACTCAGACGCAACCTGCCCTCCCTATCCCCCTCCACCCTCTCCTCTGACATAATATCCGCTCTACCTTTGAGTGACACCTTCTCTGCTCTCCCCACAGAGATGGCAACCTCCACCCTCCTCTCAGCCCTTGCAACCTCCTTCAACAAGCTCTGTCCCCTCGTTGAGAAACCTGCCCGCCGTTCCCCACCCAGTCCATGGCTGACGGATGCAGTGAGAGAACAAAGACAGGTCCTGAGAGCGGCTGAGAGGAAGTATAGAAAGTCACGCCTCACTGCTGACATCGACACATATCACAACCTCTTGTTAACATTCTCCAAAACCATTACTAATGCCAAAGCTTCTTTCTTTCACCATAGGATCGAGGCCTCTGCCAAGAATCTTCGCAAACTGCATGCTACCATGTCCTCCCTCCTCACCCCCCCCCCCCCCCCACCTCCTCCTCCCTCATCTTTTTCTGCCGAAGACTTTGCGATCTTCTTTGAGGAAAAAGTGGAGAACATCCGCAGCTCCTTCTCCCAACCCCCACCCATTCCAAACGCTGAATCGAGAACCTCATCCTTCACTCTGTCATCTTTCTCTCCCATTACAGAAGCCGAGACCCTGACACTGGTAACGTCGAACCGTCCGACTACATGCCAGCTGGACCAGCTACCCTCCCCACTCCTCCAGACCATAGCACCGGACATCCTCCCATTCCTAACTGCAACCATCAACTCCTCACTCAACTCGGGGGTGGTCCCCACCTCCCTAAAACAAGCCAGAGTCACGCCCCTCATAAAAAAAAAAACCCTGAACCCCACCGTCATAGCCAACTATCGCCCTGTCTCTCTTCTCTCCTTCCTTTCTAAAACACTTGAACATGCTGTATCCAACCAACTTACTGCTTATCTCTTACAGAATGACCTCCTAGACCCCAATCAGTCTGGCTTCCGGACTGGCCACTCCACAGAAACGGCGCTCATTGCGGTCACAGAGGCACTTCACTTAGCAAAAGCGAAAGGCCTCTCCTCTGTCCTGATTCTCCTAGATCTATCTGCAGCCTTCGACACAGTCAACCATCAGATCCTCCTTGCGGCCCTCGCAGGAATGGGAGTGGCTGGATCTGCGCTGACATGGCTGACATCATACCTCAATGACCGCTCCTACCAAGTGTCATGGAGAGGGACTCTGTCGGCCACCCGCCCCCTCCGGACGGGTGTCCCCCAGGGCTCGGTCCTAGGACCCCTTCTCTTCTCCCTCTACACTAAATCACTGGGTAACATTATCACGTCTCATGGCTTCTCATATCATTGTTATGCCGATGATACTCAACTCTTCCTCTCCTTCCCTCCCTCAGATATCCACGTCTCTGAGCGGATCTCGGCCTGTCTGTCCGACATCTCCGCCTGGATGACGACCAACCACCTCAAACTGAACCTAAGCAAAACAGAATTGCTCCACCTGCCGGCCAAATCCTCCCCCCTGACCGACCTCTCCATCACAGTCGAGAATGCAGCTTTGACCGCGTCGCCGACCACCAAGAACCTTGGTGTTGTCCTCGACGACCAGTTGAACTTCTCTGCTCACATCGCAGCGACAACCAGAACCTGCAGATTCCTCCTGAGCAACGTCAGAAGGATACGCCCCTTCCTGACAAAAGAAGCCACCCAACTCCTCGTCCAATCAACAGTCATCTCCCGCCTCGACTACTGCAACGCACTGCTAGCTGGCCTCCCGGCCACTGCCACCAAGCCTCTTCAACTCATTCAAAATGCAGCGGCCCGCCTGATCTCAAACCTACCGAAGTCCGCCCATGTCACCCCACTTCTTAGGGACCTGCACTGGCTCCCCATTGCTGCACGTATCCGCTTCAAGGCCCTAGACCTAGCATACCGTGCGGCAAAGGGAACCGCTCCCGCCTACCTCCGGTCAATGGTCTCTAACTACACACCCTCAAGACCCCTACGCTCTGCATCTTCTGGCCGCCTCAGATCTACTCCTATCCAAGCTCCCGGAGGGTCATCAAAGAGAAGCCGCCTATTCTCAGTCCTTGCCCCACAATGGTGGAATGAACTACCCATCCCAGTTAGGACAGCCGAATCCCGTCCAATCTTTCGCCGTCGACTAAAGACTCACTTCTTCAACCATCATCTGAAATGATAAAAAAAAAAAAAAAAAAATCTAACCCCGACTAACCTTAATGTCATGCACTTGTCCTAATAAACTAACCTACACTGTAACACGCAACACTTTGATGAACATTGTTACTCAGCTGATAGAGTTATACCCTTCTTGCTGTCTTGTCGCACAGAACTTGTAAGTCGCTTTGGATAAAAGCGTCAGCTAAATGACTAAATGTAAATGTAAATGTAGAGAGCATCCTGACTGGCAACATCACCTCCTGGTTTGGGAATAGCACTGCACAAGACCGTAGCAGACTACAAAGAGTGACACGTTCAGCCGAACGCACAATTGGAGGGGGGCTTCCCACCCTCCAGAACATTTACAACAAGCGGTGCAGGGGGAAGGCGAAGAGAATCATCAAGGACTCCAGCCACCCGAACAACTGCCTCTTTGAACTGCTGCGGTCAGGCAAGCGATACCGGAGTCTTAAGGCGAGCACAGAAAGACTCAGAAGAAGCTTCTATCCCCAGGCCATCAGGCTGCTAAACGAACAATAAACACTATGCAACAACCATCAAATGCACACAGCACGCACACCCACACGCACACACTCACTTAAACAAACAACACACTGCAGCACCCACTCTCCACACTTTAGAGCACACAAACACACTTTATATTTATTGATAAAGGATTTGCACTACAACTCGTACACCTACTGTAAATTGTACCTAAATTGCACCTCATCCCATTTCTGCCTTGCACTATATAGTATTGTATATTAGTACACTGCACAGTATTGTATATTATATGGTAACTCAGTTACGTCTATTCTGTATCGAACATTGTACATATGTCTATACTGAACACTGTGACCTCATTTTTTACTTCTAATTTACATGCTATACTATGTTATTTTATTTCATACTTATCTTGTCTTGCACAGTCTCTGGAGCGTAACAGTAAGAAGCATTTTGTATAAAAGTATTCTGTACTTCTGTATGACAACTATTAAAGAAACTTGAAACTTGAAACTTGAAACTTGTCTGACTGCTTGGGGGAAAAAGCTGTTCATAAGTCTTGAACTCTTCGCATGTATGGACCGGTATCTCCTCCCTGAGGGAAGGAGCTGAAAGAGGTGATGTGCTGGGTGAGACTGGTCCTTGATAATACACTTGGAGCGGTGGAGGCAGCGGGAGGTGAAGACGGAGGTGATGTTTGGTAGGCGTGTAGCTTAATCCCAGCGGAAGAGTGCAAGAGCGCTTCCGCATTCTTCGCCATACGCCAGTACGGTAATGCGCATTTCCTTTTCCTTCGCCCAGGTGCTCGCGCGCGCATGCGCATGAGATCCCCGCTTGGTTCGACGCTTTGGTTCATATTAATCACATATTAACACGCTTTGGTTCATATTAATCACATATTAACGCTAACGCACCATATTAGCACACATATATACACGCGATGGACGCAGCAGGCGATCATATTAATCACATATTAACACGCTTTGGTTCATATTAATCACATATTAACGCTAACGCTCCATATTAGCACACATATATACACGCGATGGACGCAGCAGGCGATCACTGCTACTGTTATTCAGCCGTGCCGAGGTACATGATTGATTGAGTAGTTCATACAAGACATTATCCTCTAAGCCAAGCTGCACTTTAACATAGGCCTGGGTTGTTTTTATTTCTGTTAGCGCTGCCACTCTGCAGTAAACAGACATCACTGATATAGAGTGTCTGGTCAGTAACATGGGTCTAGAACCCACCTCACCCCTGCCCACTTTGACAACCTAGGATGGCGTAGAGTAGACGACAGAGTACATTTTCCTTTTTGAAAATCATCTGACATGAA
The DNA here is from genome assembly GCF_963971535.1 of Notolepis coatsorum. Classification (NCBI taxonomy): domain Eukaryota; kingdom Metazoa; phylum Chordata; class Actinopteri; order Aulopiformes; family Paralepididae; genus Notolepis; species Notolepis coatsorum. The sequence goes on from NC_140183.1 coordinate 30,168,729, forward strand.
GGCGTAACACATTTTTGTTGTTAATATGATTTATATTACTGGTAGTTCATACAAGACATTATCCTCTAAGCCAAGCTGCACTTTAACATAGGCCTGGGTTGTTTTTATTTCTGTTAGCGCTGCAGATATAACAAAGAGGTCTAGCTGAGTCAATGTTGGCGGTTTTGTTGAACATTTGTACGTCACAGGAGAGAAACCGTGTATTCAAAGAAAGCTATTAAAATAGTCTTTGAATCTAAATATACTTTCTTTGTAAAATTTGTCATAATGTAGCATTTGTGTGTGTAACGTACTGTAAAAAATAAATGTTTTTTCACAGGAAATTCACTATTATTTTACAGATTACTTTTGTTTTTCTACTTTAAGTGTAAATGCCATACAAATATAGTAAATTACCTTTTATCAAAATATTAACCATTAAATAAAGGTTGTAATTAGGGCTGTCAGTTTATCTGTATGTCATATATGTCCTGATGAATTGAAAATGGGGGACCCTGATGTAAACAAGACGAAAGTCTTTCTCTGGTCTGCATCCCCTTAACAATTGTGTGTATTGAGCCGTACTGTATTGTACCCATTCTGCAATCTGTTATTTTCATTCAATCAATTTCATTCAATCAATTTTATGAATGACCGAAAAAACAATGTTACAAAGTAAAGTTGACAGCTGCGTTGTGTTATCGTTACAATGTACAGGGAAATAACATTATGGCATTGCGAGTGAATCGCGTCGCGATAATATACATGTATTCCATAATATGTAAAGTACAGTTGACAGCTGCGTTGTGTTAACGTTACTTACAATGTACAGGCAAATAACATTATGGCGTTGCGAGTGAATCGCGTCACGATAATATACATGTATTCCATAATATGTAAAGTACAGTTGACAGCTGCGTTGTGTTAACGTTACAATGTACAGGGAAATAACATTATGTGGTCCTCGTTTGGATAATATGTAAAGTACAGTTGACAGCTGCGTTGTGTTACGTTGCAATGTACGCGGAAATGCTGCGTTGTGTTGCAATGTACTACATGCATTCCATTTCGGCGTCTGAGCGGGGGGAAAGAAAATGCGCATTTGGAGGGCGTTACCGCGGCCAATCAGGGCAAAATGCGGAAGCGCTCTTGCACTCTTCCGCTGGGATTAAGCTACACGCGTTTGGTAGAGGATAGAGCTGCCGCGATAACTGCATTACCGCGGTATCGCTGTTGCATCACGCCCACCGCAGAGTTAGGCTGAATACCGCATCACCGCTGTTTTTTATAATAATAATAAAGTAGCGCCCAGACGTTGGGCTTGCGGCTCTGCAGATATACCCTACTCAGTTCCAAGCGACCCTATTGGGTAGAAGTGGTACCAGAAAAGTCACGTGAAACACTGCAGACCACTGATTGGTCAGAAGAGAGACGCGTCACACGTTGGACCCTCCTGCACAAAAGCAGAAAGCCGCCATCTTTACTGCCTCGCTAAGGATGCATTTCATTCAGGATTTGTTTGCAACAGCACCAAGTGCAATAAACAAAAAAGGATGGATTCACTGTGTATTCTGCCTCATTTATTGATGAAACAAAACCGACATCAACCCAATTTACCACAGAGCGGAGAGTTTAGTGTCACAACAAGATCGCTGATGTGTTAAGCTTGTTGTTGTTAGCCTAATACTAACGCTAACGTCAGCAGATATACACAAGAGGTAACGTTAAACCTGGGTTGCTTGGTAGAATAGACACAATGAGAGGTAACGTTAGCTTTAGCAGAATAGACACAACAAGAGTCTGGTTAATGTTGTTATTGATTGATTGATTGATTGATTGATTGATTGATTGATTGATTGATTGATTGATTGATTGATTGATTGATTGATTGATTGAAACTGTGTTAAACTCTGGCTTGCTGCAAGCCCTCGGACATAGCTATGCTCACAGAGCTTTCAGTGTACACAAGCGGCCCCGCCTGCATCCCCACACGGAGACAAACGGAGTAGTACCTGCAGTGGAAAAGGAACGAAGTACCAGGTACCTAAAGCAGGTCGAGTCGAGTAGGTACTATGCAGTGGAAAAGCGCCATTAGACTAGAGGCAGGCTATATGCTATAAAGAGTAGACTAAAAGAAAAAAATTCTTTCAAAAAAAATTTTTGGCGGTTATTGTCGCGGTACGAAATATTTCGCAAATTTGTGCGGTAAGGAAAAGATCAATACCGCGGCAGCTCTAGTAGAGGAGTCCCGACGATCCTGCCTGCCGCCTTCACCACCCTCTGTAGAGCCTCTTGCTCTGCCTTTGTGCAGCTGGAGAACCACACAGACACACCGTAGGTCGGCACACTCTCAACCGCACAATGATAAAAGTTGACAAGGAGATTTCGTGGCAGGCCAGCCTGCTTCAGCTTCCTTAGGTAGTATAGCGTTGCTGAGCTTTCCCGATCACTGAGGCGGTGTTGGTGCTCCAGGACAGGGTCTCACTCACACTGAGACCCAGGAACTTGAACTCAGTGACCCTCTCCACTACCTCGTTGTTGATGAGCAGAGGGGAGTGGTCAGGCCTTGATCTTCTGAAATCCACTATGATCTCTCTTGTTTTCTTTATTTGTTGTTGTCACACCAGGCTGTAAGGTCTTCCACCTCCCTCCTGTAGGCAGACTCATTGTTGTTTGTTATGAGACCCACAACTGTGGTATCGTCTGCGAACTTGATGATGTAATTGGAGGGGTAGGAGGGGGAACAGTCATGTGTGAGCAGAGTGTACAGTAATGGGCTGAGTACGCAACCCTGCGGGGCGCCAGTGCTGAGAGACAGGGTTTATATAGATTAAACAGTTTGGGTCCCAGAACCAAGCCTTGAGGGACTCCACACATTATTTTCATCTAGATTTGCAATCTCCAAGTTGTACAATTTGTTCTCTGTTTTTTATGTAGCTTTCAAGCCAATCTGACACACCCCCTCTGAAGCCATATTTGACCATTTTCCTTATAAGGATTTTGTGATCTATTGTGTCAAATGCCTTCTTTAAGTCTACAAAGACTCCAACTGTGTACAACTTTTGTATTTTATATTTTTATTATTTTTTTAAACAAACATATAAACAAACATGACAACACACGATAAGATATACAAGCATTAATTAACAGTGCATATCCAATGAAATCACCATTTAGTAAAATGTCTTATACAGGATATACCCCTAATACCTGCTATCTAATACCCTACACACATATGCTCTAGCTCAGGGGTGGCCAACCCGCGGCTCGCGAGCCGCATGCGGCTCTTTGCCCGTCAATGTGCGGCTCTTCCATCCATAAAAAAAAATTAAAAAAAATTAAAAAAATATTTTATTTTTATTTTATTTTTATTTTTTTTTGTTTTTTTTACTTTTTTTTTTTTATGTCACTCATTCCATAAGGACGTAGAATAAACATTTACAATTTTTTTTTAAATGGTCCATTTGCATGTTCTTGGTATCTGAATCTAGGGACATATATGGATCAGTGTCAGAAATAGTGTGTCTGTTACTAGGCTTGAGTAAATTGTAATGAACCAAAGGAGAATATCAATTCTATTTAAAAAAAAATATATCTTTGACTGTAAATAACACCATGCTAAAATTGACCAGACCTGAAAAATCTAAGCAAATGAATAAAGGGAAGATGATTAAACAGAAGGTTTTGTAGATACAGTACTGAATTCTGCCATCTTTTTTATAATGTAAATTTCTCCACCATTTTTCATCATATTGCAACACCGTTTTTTGCAAGACGTTCACAGAAAGGTAGAGAAACTAACTGCGTTCTGTTTTATGGCAATAACGTTCAGGTTTGTGGGAGATAATCCCAAAAAATAAGAGAAATTAAAAAGTAAATCCAGAAGTCAGATGATTGACAGGGGCTGGTGTGAGCTGGGTAGGGTAGTTTTTCGAAATTTGAAAGCCCTGAGTCTCTTCCTTCAAAAGACTACACTCACTTTTGGCTGTGCCACTTTCTCCTGTCAATATGCGCCGGTTTCCGACTCAATGCCCTGAGATTTCTATAATCTTATATTTCACTAATAACAGTTAAAATAATTGGTAAACAAACATAATGCTGAAAATATACACTTTTACTGTATATCTCGGGCTTAAGAGGTTAACCCTGTGAGGCCCAAATTAAAAAGAAATTAGCAACTTCAGAGGCCAGAGGGTGGGACATATAAACACATTTACTATCAAATAGCATTGTGAGGCTGAACAACAGGACCAATTGACTATACATGTGCTTAAAGGGGAACTATCTTATAAATGGCTTTTTTCAGTGTTTACCATTGTTTCTTAGCTATGTGGACTTATATTAATAGGATATATGTCTCTAATTCTCATATTGGCGAATTCTTCCAATTCTCCTCTCACAATATTCACCCTCACTGAACTGAGTCATCTGAAAATGTGCATATCTGTGATGTCAGAGATTTCTCAGCTGCATAATAATGTGGCAGTTGATGTGGCAGTTGGCACCAGGCCACACAGTGGTTGGAGCCCAGCCTCAAAACGGCTTAAGATCTTGAGGTAGAAAAATGCGGTTTTTAGTACTTGATTAGAAATACAAAACAATGCATTTTTTTGGGAAAAAAAACCTAGGTGTTCCATAGACTCACAGGAATTGTGTAAAAGTGCCCAAATAGTGAAAGAAATAGTAAATAGTAGTATAATAGTTAATAGTTCCCCTTACATTTTTTTTAAATAAACATTATTTTTTTAAATGGCTAAAAGTGATTTTGTAATTTTGCAACCGTGGGTCTCACAGGGTACTTTTAACCCTGTGAGGCCCAAATAAAAAAGACATTAGCAACTTCAGAGGCCAGAGGGTGAGACCTATAAACACATGAAGGGTGCCGTGACTGAAAAAAAAGTTGAGAAACGCTGGTATTAGGGCTGGGCGATATGACCAAAAACGTTATCGCGATAAAATTATAAAATTATTTTCATATAATTCGATATCGATAATTATCGTCGATATAATGTATGTCAAGTTTAATTAACTTATTATGCTGCTGCGAATGTCTCGAGTCGAGTTGATGTCGTCATCAGTCCGCGCACGTTAGAAGTTAGCCGTCAAGCGGAATATCTCATGGCAATGTAATAAATATGACACTAAAATACTCTCTTCCGCCACAATATATTGAAACGACGTCCACTGTATACCCACACTACTATGAACGTGGCCTCAGAATTCATGCCGCACACATACTCGGCACGTAAATATATAAAACATCGACGTGCAAGCTAGTTAGCCTAGCCAGCCTGTTGTCTTATTATGCTGCTGCGAATGTCTCGAGTCGAGTTGATGTCGTCATCAGTCCGCGCACGTTAGAAGTTAGCCGTCAAGCGGAATATCTCATGGCAATGTAATAAATATGACACTAAAATACTCTCTTCCGCCACAATATATTGAAACGACGTCCACTGTATACCCACACTACTATGAACGTGGCCTCAGAATTCATGCCGCACACATACTCGGCACGTAAATATATAAAACATCGACGTGCAAGCTAGTTAGCCTAGCCAGCCTGTTGTCTTATTATGCTGCTGCGAATGTCTCGAGTCGAGTTGATGTCGTTATCAGTCCGCGCACGTTAGAAGTTAGCCGTCAAGCGGAATATCTCATGGCAATGTAATAAATATGACACTAAAATACTCTCTTCCGCCACAATATATTGAAACGACGTCCACTGTATACCCACACTACTATGAAGGTGGCCTCAGAATTCATGCCGCACACATACTCGGCACGTAAATATATAAAACATCGACGTGCAAGCTAGTTAGCCTAGCAAGCCTTGTTGTTGAGTGAGTCCTACCTCTCTACCCAGAGGTGCAGCGCTGGGTCTCCTTCCTGGTCTCATTCGCTCTCGGCCATCTCCTTCACCGATTGGTTGTTAGTGCGTGCTCATATCCAAGCTTGGAAAATCGATATATCGAAACTTTGCGACCACGTTTCATGTTTATTTCGAGGAAATAATTTATCGCGATAGTTATCGTTATCGTTTTATCGCCCAGCCCTAGCTGGTATATGGTGTGGCTCTTTGTGGTACCACAGTAATTTTTTTGTGGCTCTTAGTCTCTGACTGGTTGGCCACCCCTGCTCTAGCTCGTACCCCCCCCCCCCCCCCCTCCCGGACCCCCCATTGGATAATCCATCCATTATCACTCGCTCCTAACCAGACACTACCATTATATGCTAGCTTTTATTCTCTCCACCACTTCTAACCACATTGTCATTTTGGATTCATTGAGACCCAAAATTCTTGCTGTAGATATTTCTTGATAAATCACATCGAGATATGTAAGAATCCAGACCTTCCGGCAAATTTTTTCCGGTTGAAACCATCGTTGTTATGGTTTGTAACCGACCCCAATCGCACAACACAAGACAGGTATGATGGTTTGCCAAGAAACAGATATTTATTGAGAGACAGGGAAAAAGGGCACTGTCCCTTTAAGGGAGAACACAAATACAGGACTATAACAAGAGGGGAAAAACTAGGTGCCTTTAAGAGGCGGGCAGGAAAAGGGAACACTAAGGGAAGGTTAATGAACGCTAGGGGAAACATTAAAGGAACGCTAGGGGAAGGTTAAGGAACACTAGGGGAAGGTTAAAGGAACACTAGGGGAAGGTAAAAGGAACAGAGGAACTAGAGACTAGGAGAAGTCGGGAAAAGGAGAGCAAGGGAACAGGAGAACTGGGGACTAGGAGAACTAGGGACAAGGAACTAGGTGGAACTAGAAGGGGAGAACTTGGGACCAGGAACTAGGTGGAACTAGAAAGGGGAGAACTAGGGACAGAGGGGACTGAGGCCCGCGGAGGCGGGCTGGGGAACAGGGAGGAACTGGGGACAGAGAGGAACTGGGGACTGGTGGGAAAACATCTGGGCCGCTCTGCAGAACAGAGGAGAGGGTTAATATTCAAAGGGAACAAACAGAGCAGATGCAGAACAGTCCAAATTAACAAAGTAACAAAGTAATAATATCTTCGTGTGACAAACACACAGGGGGAGATGTAATGTCCAAAAATACTATCTAAGTGAGAACAAAAACAGAGTGGGAGATGAAATGTCCAAACTACTAACTAAGTGAGAACTAAAGGAGGCAATACGCTGGGTGAGTGACATCACAATCAAAACTCACCCAGGCGTATGCGTAATGGTACAGGAACAGCAGCGAGACGGGGCCAAGAGGCATTACGCTGGGTGAGTGACATCACAATCAAAACTCACCCAGGCGTATGCGTAATGGTACAGGAAACAGCAGCGGGAACGGGGGCAAGAGGCATTACGCTGGGTGAGTGACATCACAATCAAAACTCACCCAGGCGTATGCGTAATGGTACAGGAAACAGCAGCGGGAACGGGGGCAAGAGGCATTACGCTGGGTGAGTGACATCACAATCAAAACTCACCCAGGCGTATGCGTAATGGTACAGGGACAGCAGCGGGGCGAGGGCATCGCCACCGGGTGGCTGGCTGTCCGAGCCGAGGAACAGAGTGCTGGAACAGTGGCGGTGGCGAGGGTGTCGTCCACCGGGTAGCCGACTGTCGGAGCCGAGGAACAGAGTGCTGGAACAGTGGCGGTGGCGAGGGTGTCGTCCACCGGGTAGCCGCTGTCGGAGCCGAGGAACAGAGTGCTGGAACAGTGGCGGTGGCGAGGGTGTCGTCCACCGGGTAGCCGCTGTCGGAGCCGAGGAACAGAGTGCTGGAACAGTGGCGGTGGCGAGGGTGTCGTCCACCGGGTAGCCGCTGTCGGAGCCGAGGAACAGAGTGCTGGAACAGCGGCGGTGGCGAGGGTGTCGTCCACCGGGTAGCCGCTGTCGGAGCCGAGGAACAGAGTGCTGGAACAGCGGCGGTGGCGAGGGTGTCGTCCACCGGGTAGCCGCTGTCGGAGCCGAGGAACAGGGTGGCGCGCCACACCTTGGTGTGCGCGTCGGAACCGAGAGACGCATCGGGGTGCGTCTGCGAGGAGGAGTGTGCCAAGCACGAGGATCTTTGGAAAATGCGCGTTGGAGACTGGAGAGCGTGCCAAGCCCTTGAAGATGCGCGTTGCGCGCTGGTGACTGGAGAGCGTGCCAAGCCCTTGCAGATGCGCGTTGCGCGCTGGTGACTGGAGAGCGTGCCAAGCACGAGGATCCTTGGAAGATGCGCGTTGCGCGCTGGAGACTGGAGAGCGTGCCAAGCCCTTGAAGATGCGCGTTGCGCGCTGGTGACTGGAGAGCGTGCCAAGCCCTTGCAGATGCGCGTTGCGCGCTGGTGACTGGAGAGCGTGCCAAGCCCGAGGGTCCGGGAGATGCGCGTTGGTCTAGATGTGCGTCAGGACGAACAGCTGCGCTGGGGTCTGCAGTGGAGCGCTGGGGTGCCTCCCGTGGAAGTACAGGGAGCGCAGAACAGTCTCCTCCACAGGCTACGGCGACAGCAGACGAAGGCTGGAGCAAAACATCTCAAGGCTGGAGAAATCCATATACAGCATTGGTAGACCAGAGGATCTCCCGAAAGAGTCTAGATGTTAGAGAATATGACTCAGCATGAATACAACACGACCCCACGCCGAAACGAGGGGAAGAGCCCTAGTATTTAAAGCCCACAGGGGAACTAATTAGCCTGCCACCACAGGTGCGAGAGGTAATTGATAATAGTCCAGGTGTGGCCACTGAGAGTAAACGAGAGTAAAGAACGAGAGGGTGGGGGCTAGAGAGAGTGAGTGAGAAGGGAATTTCTAACAGTAGGCTTAAAGAAAACAGAGAAAGTTGGTGAGCAGCGGACAAAACCTCACAGTACCCCCCCCTCAACGGGAGCCACCTGGCGACCCAAAACAAATACAGACAGAGTGGCAGGGGGCAAAACAAGACAAAAACAAAAGGTACTGGCCAAGCCAGCAGGGGAAGCCACCACAAGAGTGGGGCTAGCAAAAGAAACAGGGTCACCGAGGGGTAACTAGGGTAGCAGAGGGGCAACAGGAGGAACTGGCCTAGAGGAAACCGGGCCTAGAGGAACCGGGTCAGGAGGAACTGGGTCCAGAGAACTAGCCTAGAGAACTGGCCAAGAGAACTGGCCTAGAGAACCGGTCTAGAGAACTGGTTTAGAGAACTGGCCTAGAGAACTGGTCTAGAGAACTGGTCTAGAGGAACTGGTCTAGAGGAACTGAGGGGCAAGCAGGGTAGCTAAGGGGTAACCATGGTAGCACCGGGAAAGGGCTAGCAGAGGGAAAGGGTAGCTGCCAAGGCACTGATAGCTACAGGGCCTATGCTAGCTGTACTGCTACATCAACATAGAGGCTGCGCTAGCTGCCGAGCTAGGCTAGCAGGGGGAAAGGGTAGCTGCCAAGGCACTGATAGCTACAGGGCCTATGCCAGCTGTACTGCTACATTAACATAGAGGCTGCGCTAGCTGCCGGAGCTAGGCTGGCAGACAGGGCTGGACCAGCATGAGAGAACAAGCTAGCTGGAAGGACAGTCCTAGCTGTGTGAGATAAACTGACCTTGCTAGCTGAAGGGCAGTCCTAGCAGTGTGAGATAAACTGACCTTGCTAGCTGAAAAGGCAGTCCTAGCAGTGGGAGAAAAACTGACCTTGCTAGCTGAAAAGGCAGTCCTAGCAGTGAGAGATAAACTGACCTTGCTAGCTGAAAAGGCAGTCCTAGCAGTGGGAGATAAACTGACCTTGCTAGCTGAAAGGGCAGTCCTAGCAGTGGGATAAACTACACAAAAAAGTGGAGGCCATGCAGAGGGACCGGGTTAGCTGCTTGGGCCTGGCTAGCTACAGGGCCTATGCCAGCTGCAAGGCTGCATTAACATAGAGGCTGTGCTAGCAGCCGGGGCTAAGCTAGCAGACTGGGGCTCTGCTGAGGGACTGGGTTAGCTGCCAGGGCATGGCTAGCTACAGGGCCTATGCCAGCAGTAAGGGCTGCATTAACATAGAGGCTGTGCTAGCCGCCGAGGCAAAGCTAGCAGACAGGGCCATGCTGGTAGTAGAGGCCTAACAAGCTGCAGGGGGGTCAAACAGGGCTAAGAGGGGAGCTAAACAGGGCTAACAGGGAAGCAAATGGGGGAGTCAACAGGCTAACAGGGGAGCTAACCGGGGAGACCAACAAGCTAACAGGGGAGCTAACAGGCTAACAAGGAAGCTAGAGGGGAGCTAGAGGGAACAAGAAAAAAAAAGGCAAACTCAACATACACCGTCTGTGCTGGCTGGGGTCGTCGATTTGGTGGGGTCGTAATGTTATGGTTTGTAACCGACCCCAATCGCACAACACAAGACAGGTATGATGGTTTGCCAAGAAACAGATATTTATTGAGAGACAGGGAAAAAGGGCACTGTCCCTTTAAGGGAGAACACAAATACAGGACTATAACAAGAGGGGAAAAACTAGGTGCCTTTAAGAGGCGGGCAGGAAAAGGGAACACTAAGGGAAGGTTAATGAACGCTAGGGGAAACATTAAAGGAACGCTAGGGGAAGGTTAAGGAACACTAGGGGAAGGTTAAAGGAACACTAGGGGAAGGTAAAAGGAACAGAGGAACTAGAGACTAGGAGAAGTCGGGAAAAGGAGAGCAAGGGAACAGGAGAACTGGGGACTAGGAGAACTAGGGACAAGGAACTAGGTGGAACTAGAAGGGGAGAACTTGGGACCAGGAACTAGGTGGAACTAGAAAGGGGAGAACTAGGGACAGAGGGGACTGAGGCCCGCGGAGGCGGGCTGGGGAACAGGGAGGAACTGGGGACAGAGAGGAACTGGGGACTGGTGGGAAAACATCTGGGCCGCTCTGCAGAACAGAGGAGAGGGTTAATATTCAAAGGGAACAAACAGAGCAGATGCAGAACAGTCCAAATTAACAAAGTAACAAAGTAATAATATCTTCGTGTGACAAACACACAGGGGGAGATGTAATGTCCAAAAATACTATCTAAGTGAGAACAAAAACAGAGTGGGAGATGAAATGTCCAAACTACTAACTAAGTGAGAACTAAAGGAGGCAATACGCTGGGTGAGTGACATCACAATCAAAACTCACCCAGGCGTATGCGTAATGGTACAGGAACAGCAGCGAGACGGGGCCAAGAGGCATTACGCTGGGTGAGTGACATCACAATCAAAACTCACCCAGGCGTATGCGTAATGGTACAGGAAACAGCAGCGGGAACGGGGGCAAGAGGCATTACGCTGGGTGAGTGACATCACAATCAAAACTCACCCAGGCGTATGCGTAATGGTACAGGAAACAGCAGCGGGAACGGGGGCAAGAGGCATTACGCTGGGTGAGTGACATCACAATCAAAACTCACCCAGGCGTATGCGTAATGGTACAGGGACAGCAGCGGGGCGAGGGCATCGCCACCGGGTGGCTGGCTGTCCGAGCCGAGGAACAGAGTGCTGGAACAGTGGCGGTGGCGAGGGTGTCGTCCACCGGGTAGCCGACTGTCGGAGCCGAGGAACAGAGTGCTGGAACAGTGGCGGTGGCGAGGGTGTCGTCCACCGGGTAGCCGCTGTCGGAGCCGAGGAACAGAGTGCTGGAACAGTGGCGGTGGCGAGGGTGTCGTCCACCGGGTAGCCGCTGTCGGAGCCGAGGAACAGAGTGCTGGAACAGTGGCGGTGGCGAGGGTGTCGTCCACCGGGTAGCCGCTGTCGGAGCCGAGGAACAGAGTGCTGGAACAGCGGCGGTGGCGAGGGTGTCGTCCACCGGGTAGCCGCTGTCGGAGCCGAGGAACAGAGTGCTGGAACAGCGGCGGTGGCGAGGGTGTCGTCCACCGGGTAGCCGCTGTCGGAGCCGAGGAACAGGGTGGCGCGCCACACCTTGGTGTGCGCGTCGGAACCGAGAGACGCATCGGGGTGCGTCTGCGAGGAGGAGTGTGCCAAGCACGAGGATCTTTGGAAAATGCGCGTTGGAGACTGGAGAGCGTGCCAAGCCCTTGAAGATGCGCGTTGCGCGCTGGTGACTGGAGAGCGTGCCAAGCCCTTGCAGATGCGCGTTGCGCGCTGGTGACTGGAGAGCGTGCCAAGCACGAGGATCCTTGGAAGATGCGCGTTGCGCGCTGGAGACTGGAGAGCGTGCCAAGCCCTTGAAGATGCGCGTTGCGCGCTGGTGACTGGAGAGCGTGCCAAGCCCTTGCAGATGCGCGTTGCGCGCTGGTGACTGGAGAGCGTGCCAAGCCCGAGGGTCCGGGAGATGCGCGTTGGTCTAGATGTGCGTCAGGACGAACAGCTGCGCTGGGGTCTGCAGTGGAGCGCTGGGGTGCCTCCCGTGGAAGTACAGGGAGCGCAGAACAGTCTCCTCCACAGGCTACGGCGACAGCAGACGAAGGCTGGAGCAAAACATCTCAAGGCTGGAGAAATCCATATACAGCATTGGTAGACCAGAGGATCTCCCGAAAGAGTCTAGATGTTAGAGAATATGACTCAGCATGAATACAACACGACCCCACGCCGAAACGAGGGGAAGAGCCCTAGTATTTAAAGCCCACAGGGGAACTAATTAGCCTGCCACCACAGGTGCGAGAGGTAATTGATAATAGTCCAGGTGTGGCCACTGAGAGTAAACGAGAGTAAAGAACGAGAGGGTGGGGGCTAGAGAGAGTGAGTGAGAAGGGAATTTCTAACAGTAGGCTTAAAGAAAACAGAGAAAGTTGGTGAGCAGCGGACAAAACCTCACAATCGTGATGCTATCAGCTTTTTAGCCACTGTGATACCAGATAAAACCAATCTCTTTAGCTGTGGAGGTACTGCACACTCAAAAACATCATTCAGCAGTAATACAGAGGGGTGTACAGGTATATTCAGAGTTAAGAGATTTGATAATTGCTGGGTCACTTCTTTCCAGAATATCTTAACTGGTGGGCAGTCCCAGTACATGTGCATAAATGTCCCCTCGTCCCCATTTGTACATAAGGAGCATTTGGAGTCTTATTTAAGACCCATTCTGTTCAGTCTTATAGGAGTCAAGTATGTTCTGTGAATATAGTTAAGATTGATTTGTTGATGGTCCGGGTTCCTTGATGTAAGTCGAACATTTGCCCAGGCTTCTTGCCAATCAAAATCTATTTCCAGGTCTGGTATATCCCTCCTCCAGACTGAGTCTAGGTGGAGGGTTTCATACGAGGACGTTAGTAATTGATGATAAAAATCTGAAACAAAACCTCTCGATGTCTCTCTTTCATAGAAGAATTTGTGGTATCTGTGGTGTACAATTGGTATCCTTAATGGAACACCGTGAGCCTTCAAACATAACAATAACTGTGCGTAAAAATAATATGTGGAATCGGTGAGATACATTTTTTTGCGTATTTCATCATAACTACAAAAACCCTGTTTGTTGAAAACATCTCCTAATGCCAGGGGTAGGCAATTAAGTTTGGCCGAGGGACAAATTTCTTCCAAGCCATTGTATGGGGGGCCGGAAACAAAAACAATGGCTAATTTTATATGTTGATAGTGAAAACATTTTAACTCTGTGACAGACCAACTTATAACTAAGACATACATTTGTGGCAGAGGCAGATAATGGACAAAATAAATGAGCTGCATAGGTGGCCTAATAAACTGTAACCGACATACACATTTGCACTGAACATTATACCTTTGTCTGTTTGCCATTTTATTATAAAACCAGAGACAAGCGCCTCTTTCTTATCGGCCTATCTTACATTACGCACAACCAATGTGTCAATCTGACGGCCCTTTCTGTGGAGCGCACTGGACTATTGAGAAACAATAGGAATTTTCTATTGGTTCTCCCAGTCCATGTTACCATTTCTAGCATTTCCATTGGCTATAGTGACAGACATAGATATATGATGAATGGATAGATACAGCGGATTTGATGCAGTCCAGAGAAGATGCAGTCCAGAGAAAACAACCAATCTAGATATTTCAAGATTCTATGCTTTACATCCACGCATTCTCTGAGAGATGCACTACATTTTTAGATGACAATAGATTCCGATACAATAAAGCAAGTCTTTATCACAAACAAATCCAAAGATATTTAATGTTTTACAAAACATGTCTAGTGTTGCGCCCGGCTTTAGAGGGTTAAAAGCCTAATAGTATTTTTTATTTAGTTAATAAATGTCTCGTTGTAATTCTTTATATACCTAATGTAGCGTATCTTCTTGAAGCAGATTCAGCTTTTTTTGCTCTGATTTGACTTCAGTTTAATTGCATTGTTACTGTTCACATGTGTGGTGCCGTCAGTCATATATAAGTAAAGATAAAGTTTGAATGACTTACTGAACTGATGTTTTAATCTCACACCACACATGTGGTGTGGCTTGTTTGTTATTTCAGCACCAGGCGCTGTCCACCGACTTTTTTCATGTTGAGCAAGCACTACATTGCACCTCGCTGCCTACCTGTTATTCACTCTCAACATGGATAAAACAACGTATAAGAAGCATTCTTTAGGTGGTGGTAGTTTCTCTATTTGGACATTATAGCTAACATATAGCCTAGCCTAGTTGGTCTGAATTATACAAAAAAAAATTATTTATATATATTTTTTTTTTATATTCTGAAGGGCCAGATATTATTGCTGGCGGGCCAATTTCGGCCCGCGGGCCGCCTATTGCCGACCCCTGGTGTATGCCTTGCTTTTCCCATCTAGGGAATCTTAACTGTGTACAACTTTGTATCTATGTTTGTTATTATTTCTCCAGTTAATTCAATCAATGCCATTGAGGGCGATCTGTTGGCTCTAAAACCATATTGGTTCTCAGTTAGTAAGTTATAATTTTCTACAAAGTGATCCAACCTGTCCACAAATAATTTCTCCAGTACTTTCGAGAACTGTGAGAGCAAGGAAATTGGTCTGTAGTTTGTGAAGTGTTGTTTATTGCCTGCTTTGTAGACTGGGATGACCTTTGCCTTTTTCATTTTATTTTGGAATACACCACATGGTTTTGTAAATTATTTAAAGCCAGTAGGGCTGTACCGAATGTAATATTTTAACATTTGAAGCTTCTATTGAAGTATTCGAATGAAGCTTCGAATGTCTGTAAAAAATTAAAGCGAGATTTATCAGTGACAACAGTGTCATCGAAAGTCATCACGTTGGGAAGATGAGGAGAAGCAAGCTTATTCTCCATGGATTTTACAGTTTTCCAAAACTTCTTGGCATCAGATCCGCAGGGAGAAAATGTATCCAAGAAATAATTGATTTTGGCTTTCCTGATAGCCTGGGTAGATTTGTTTCTACACTGCCTAAAGGCAAGGCAGTCGGCAGGGGACTGAGAGGAACAGGCTTTCCGCCATAAGGTGTTTTTATGACGGATTAAAACAGCCAAATCATGGGAGAACCAGGGGCTGAAGCGATCCTTTATCCGTAATGTTTTAAGTGGGGCATGTTTATTAATGATCCAGCTAAAGGTATTTTTAAAGTATGACCAGACAGCATCAATAGTGGTGATAGAATTCATTCTGTCCCAGTTCTCAGCAGCAACGTCATGGAGAAAGGCCTACATAACAAACTTCTTCAGGGAACACTTGGTTACGGTCACTGGTGGTCATTTAACTGAGGAGCCTGAACGGATGCAGGCAATGGCACAGTGATCACTCAGATCTTGACTGAAGACACCGGATTTATAGTGAGATGGAGCGTTAGTAAGGATAACATCGATCAATGTAGCAGATGAAGGGACTTTCAAATTGTGTTTGGTGGGCTCAGATATTATTTGAGAGAGGTTTAAAGCGTCAAATTGCTGTGTGACTATGTCTGGAGGGTTAGTCATGTCCCAGTTTAGATCTCCCAGGAGGACAAACTCGGAGGAGATGTAAGGGGCCAGGAGTTCACTGAGTGCAGTTAGAGTGCAGGCTGGGGCAGACAGCAACAGAGAGAGAGAAGTTAGCAGACAGTTTGAGTTTTAACACTAACAGTTCAAATTGCTTAGGAACAGATCTTGAGCCTGAACGGACTTCCTCCTACTACCATCCACCCACCCTGCTCGCTTCACCACCGCTCTTAACGGCGGGAGCAAGCAGGCGGAGAGCTTGTGCCGCAATCGTCTGCCATCAAAGAGACTGTGCCCGTTTTGTCAGGGGTCCGTTTGATGGCGACGCCGGAGCTACCCATCACAAGTGAGGGCCGCTCGACGGGATTTGTTTGGAAGTAAAGTTCAGAGACTCGATACTCCGTCTGCTTGTCTCATTTATTGACTTCCACAGTGGTGACCCTGATTTGTGAAATATGAGCGATAACGAGGCTCCACCGGCTGTTGCTCCCGCAGTGTATGTGGCTACAGTCAAGTTGCCAGAGTTTTGGCAGCATGACCCGGCCTGTGGTTTCAGCACATTTTCACCTCCGCGGAATAACGGCGGATGACACTAAATATTACCATGTTGTCAGCATTGGATTCCTCCACTACTCGCCGAGTGATGGGATTTATGAGAGAACCACCAGCAGTCGGCAAATGCAACGCGCTCAAAGAGCAGCTGTTGCGGTTGTTCCAGCTGTCAGATACAGAGCATGCAGAGCACCTATTGTCCCTCAACGGATTAGGGGACAGTAAACCAACAGAACTGATGGAGAACATGCTAGCACTGCTCGGTTCAGGGGACGCTACTTTTATTTTTGTGCAGCTTTTCCTGTGTCAACTCCCGACTCCGGTGCGCACGGCTCTGGCCAGCTCGCCTCTTGTGCGCACCAAGGATTACCGTGGATTAGCGGAGGAGGCGGACAAAATACTACTGCCTCCCGTCAGTACTGTGTGGCTGCTGTGTCTGATCGGGTGTCTGATCGCAGAGATCAGACACAGAGGGATGATAGAGGGCTTTGTTACTATCATTGCCGTTTTGGCAACAAAGCGAAGAGCTGTGTTCCACCATGCAACTTTGGTAACCAGGGAAATGCAAGAGCCGGCGCTCGTTAGCGGCTATGAGCGCTGGCGTCAATATCAACAAGCTGTTGTTTATCGAGCACACGTTGTCTGGTAGGCATCTGTTGGTGGATTCGGGCGCCCAGAAGAGCATCCTGCCTGCGTCGGCCGCGGACGTCTTGTGACGCTAATTCTGCCAGACCACGCTGTACAACGTTATTGAGATCATATTTAATTTTTTCGCCATGGCATTCATAATTCATATATACACCTCCGGCGCTGAAGCTGGACCCTACGGCTCAATCCAACGACGGCTCAATACCGCCGCCAGGTGGATGGTCGGGCGAGTTACACTGGTAGACAGGATATGGCTGGTGTGCATCGATTCAATTCATCCGGCCGTCAGACATTGTCGCAAGGCTCCCGACAGACACTATGTACATAATGGATCGCTTTATAAACTTAATAATCTATATGATTTCGGCGTTTATTGCGACATACAAACCGGAAATGGACCTAGGCGATCGACGGACTATACCTGGGATCTTTCACCGCCAGTCTCATTGACGCACGGTAAGAGGACGCTGACGCTATTTTCATCCCAATTGTTTATTCATTTCACTGCAGACCGATCGGATCTATCACCCATACTACATAAAGCATTTACTGACGATCACAGAATTATAAACGACCCCCCCCCCGTTCATCCGCGCATGATGAATCATAACGTATACGATCATGTACAGTTGACATCTTTAATATAGCGTGTATCGGCAATAAACGGCAGTTGATAATCTATATATGCGTTTAGGCCTATAACTCACGTTCTATGAATTACTGCAGAAAACGATAAAAACATATTTATATTCTAGAAGGTATTTTTGGAAGAATCTATGAATGAAAAAGTATAACGTTCCCACATCCTGAACGATAGATAATCGATGTTGAATGGGCCATAGTAATGTCAATTTAGCAATACAATTAAAAAAGTTATAGCCCTGCAAAGAAGGTGAACATCTCCATAGGCTTAGACTGGTGGCAGTGATCCTACATTGATGGATAGAAGCGTGGCAGTCAATGTGTTAAATGTCCTTAGATTTTTTTATACATGTGATCTCAAGAAGGTGCTGAACGAGCTCAGTGGCAGTTTTTCATGTCTGGTCATTTTTAGCATGGTATTATTTACTGTCAAAGATGCAAAGAAAAATCATAATGACACTGGGAATACATTCCCTGAGATCCATACTGCCCTGTCAAGGCAGACCGCAGTAACTCAAAAAAAGTCAGAATTGAGTTATGAGTGAAATTGAACTTGTCAATAAATGTTTTATCTTGTGACCAAGTTTCAGATGTTAATGTCGCTCAGTTTTGGAGATATGGGGTTTTAAAAACTGCAGTAACTACAAAATCACACTCAAAAACCAGGCAGACCGCAGTAACTTCCAAACAGTGAAAAATGGCTTTAAAGTGTTTTGACTTGCCATCCAAAATGTGTTATAGGTAGATAGATGATAGTACCCAGATTTAACATGTATTAATGAAGTAATCTTTAGGCATACAAAAATATGACATAATTATTTTAATTAACCCCCAAAAAGCAGATACTGCACTCTGCTGCACAGTTCTATGTGCAGTAACTTCAAATACAATGTTGTTAACTTAACCTAGCCATTTTGAAAATGAAATTTAACACCTGAATATATTGGAATGATGATGATCCAAATAAAATGGCTAGGTTAAGTTATGAAAGCTGGAGGGAAAACAACATGGTATTTGAAGTTACTGCACTTTGCCTGTACATTATCTGTATAATTATTTAAGGGAACTGCAGAGTGCAGTATCTGCTTTTTGGGGGTTAATTAAAATAATTATGTCATATTTTTGTATGCCTAAAAATTACTTCATTAATACATGTTAAATCTGGGTACTATCATCTATCTACCTATAACACATTTTGGATGGCAAGTCAAAAAACTTTAAAGCAATTTTTCTCAGTTTCACTTTTTTGAAGTTACTGCGGTCTGCCTTGACAGGGCAGCATAGATGTCCCTAGATACCAAGAACATGCAAATTTGGGCCTTGTAGAAGTGGATAAATCTTCCATTTACTTAGGTATGTATTTTTAGGCGGATTTTCAGAAAATAGGGCTAGGGCTTGATTGAATTGATTGATTGATAACTTTAATTAACAGATTGCAGAATGGGTACAGTACAGTACAGCTCAATACACACAATTGTTAAGGGGATGCAGACCAGAGAAAGACTTTCGTCTTGTTTACATCAGGGTCCCCCATTTTCACTTCATAATGACATTTATGACATACAGGTTAAGACTAGTAATGCCTACTTACTGGTCACAGGAGGCTTCAATAACGTTTGGATGATAATCCATTTTGTGAATACATTTGTTGAAACAACATCTTTGATGGCCGACGGCTCCTGCTATCTTAACTTTAGCAAGCTAAAGGGCTGCGCTCTGCATAGCTTAATTAACGTGCATAACATACCTTAACGTTAAGTAACTTGTGTTCCGCTGGGAGAGCATCAGCATCACTGCATACACTTGGTTTAATCCAAACGTCCATTCGAAAATGTTGTATTATGAAATAAGACGAGTGAGTGCGAGTCTCACGGAGATAAAACTGGGAATGAGGTTACTCAACTCACTCTTTTTTGCATGATTGATTAATTTCCTGATAATGTATGACGGTGACCCCTCCTCGTCCTGACTAGACTGTGTTGTTGTGACCGGTGTTCGCGCGTGACTATCGAATTATTGTAAACACAACATAGTACTGTGATATTCTGATATATATCACATTCTGATATATATTGTTTGTGTAAAATCAATTTAAAAAAAATTAAAACGAAAATTGGAAAATTCAAATAAATAAAAAAGCGGAAGTTCGAACCCATTAATTAAGATTCGAATGCCAATGTAACAAACGAATGTCCGAACGTTCGAACGTTTGGACTCAGCCCTACCAGGAGGTGGCAAAAGGAATGGGAGGGAGAAAAAAGAGGAAGGTATTATTACAACATACAAAATAATGTTAGGGGAGAGATCCTACCTAGAGGGGAGAGAACAGATGGTGGAGGTAAACGGTACCCTATCCCCCCCCCCCCTCCCAGTGAGCTGTGGTGTTCCACAAGGAAGCATACTAGGACCGCTACTGTTCCTAATTTATTTGAATGACATGTTGTCAGCTTGTGACTGCAACTTGTTCCTGTTCGCGGACGACTCAGCCCTGCTGGTCTCTGACAAGAACAAGTTACAGGTTGAAAAAACCCTCAGCTCTGAACTAGGCAAAATCTGCACCTGGCTCGCTGATAACAAACTATCATTACACCTGGGTAAAAGAGAGTCCATTCTCTTCGGTTCAAATAACAAACTCAGCAAGACCGACAGCTTCTCAGTTACAGTGGGTGACAATATTGTCACAAGGAAAGATGAAATTACATACCTAGGTTCCATGCTAGAGGCAAATCGTTCCAGTGACAAAATGGCAACCAATGTAATCAAAAAAGTCAACCAACGAACAAGATTATTGTACCGGATCTCCTCTCTGGTAAACAAGAATACCCTGAAGACTCTAACAGGAGCACTCATTCAAGGGTACTACGACTATGCTTGCACCTCATGGTACCAAAGCACCTCAAAGGCACTAAAAACAAGATTACAAACATCACAAAACAAACTGCTTGACCTTACTCCTAAAACCCACCTCACCCCTGCCCATTTTGACAATCTAGGATGGCTTAGAGACAGTAGATGACAGAGTACAGCTACTTGCAATGAGCCTGGTCTACAAGATACACTACACCACTAAGGTACCCATGTACATGTCGAAATACTTCCCAAAGGTCAGTGAATACCACGACCACAACACCAGAGGGAGTTCCACAAATCATGATTCAACCCAGATTCGGCTCAAACAAAGGACTAAACACGTTTCGCAATTATGCCACAACAATGTGGAACGCCCGGCCCTACCCACAGCCGTAAAATAATGTGAATCCCTACCCACCTTAACAAACGCTCTAAAAGAGCACCTACGGGCTGCGATTCGAAACTGGCCTCTGTAAATGTCCAACCCCCCCCCCCACCACCCAACCTCCTCCAATGTACAGTTTCTTCCCCCTCAAATGTATATATTCTCTTTTAGAAACTCTGTCTGTAAATAAACAGTACTGTATATTTGTATGTCGTGTATGATGTCATAAATGTTATTGTTGACAGAGTCACTTATGGGGCGACAATAACTTGGTCATGACGACAAGGTCCTCTCACTTCAGCCTTTAATCGGCGTGGTTTATTATCACATTGCACATTAGTACAAGAGACCTTCTCTCGGTGAGAGGTAGGTGGGAAGAGACAGAGAGGGAGGGAACATTCCACACCTAGCCATTTCGAAAAGAGTACGTCCTTCCCTCTCTGCCACCCCGTTCTGGTGCGGGGAGTACGGACATGACGTCTCGTGTCTTATCTTGTTCCTTCTCAACAGTGATTGGAACTCTCTATTTGTGAACTTGGTTCCGTTGTCGGACCTCAAGCATCTTATGTGGCCATAAGGGGCTACGTCTGCCAGGAATTTCTCCGTGGCCTGGAGTGTGTCACTCTTTGCTTTGAGAAAGTAAACAAACACTGACCCTGTACACACATCTGTAAAAGACTGTACATATCTAAAGCCACCTATGGACTCGTTGCTTACTGGACCAGCTAGATCTGTGTTAACTAGCGCAAGTGGTACCTTTACTTTTTCTGTGGGACTTCTGTTTCTCGATTGAGTGAACTTCCCCTTTATGCACACTTCACATTCTTTGTCAGATCTACGCTTTTCACCTTTAATGTGCATGCCTTCTGTCACTGCTTGCAGTTTCAGTAAATCCTCGTAATTACAATGACCCATGATCTCATGCCATGTCTGAATATCGTGACTGACAGTCACATTACATATATCATTATTATTACACTTGTCGTTGTCATTACACTCTGTTTGTAGATAATACATTCTCTTGTACACCTCTATGTTAAATCGTGTACCATCAGGCTCTACAAGAACATCTTTACCTTCATTGAAGAACACTTTGGCACCGTTCGCAGTAGCAGATTTTACAGAGAATAGTTCTTGTGGGAACGAGGGTATGTAGAGAGCGTTCTTTAACGTCACTGTACACCGGCGCCCCTCACTGTCTATGAGGCATACCTGTGCGTCTCCTCTCCCTTGCGCCAACCCGTAAGTGCGCTTCCCGTCTCTCTGTCTCTGTTGTCAAAGTTCTTGAATCGATTCCTGTCGTTGATGACGTGGGACAACGCACCTGTGTCCACGATCAGTCCCTTCCTCTGGGCCTGCTGCTGCGTTGGCTGGGTGACGTACGCTGTCTGCGCCCCGAAGATGAAGTCCTCTCGTCCCACTACTCTCCGGGCGTCGTCTCGACTCGTCTCACGTCCACCGTCGTCGCCATCTTGTCCACAGCCGCCATCTTGTCCATGCGCGTACTGTGCGCTCTGGTCGCGTTTCTTTCTACACACTTTGTCTGTGTGCCCCGTGTATTTGCAGAAGCTACACCAAACACTCTTTGTGCAGTTATCTTTCCGATGCCCTTTTTCTCCGCATCGCCAACACGCCAGCTCCGCCGTGGGCCTGGTCTTCTCTCTCGGTGCTGCCCGGGCCTTCAGCACCCTCTCTCCCGCCTCCGCGGCAACTGGGTGTGGGTCTTCTGAGGCCTCAAAGTTCCGCAACTTGGCCTTGAACTCTCCCAGCGACATGTCCGCTGAACCGTGTGTCACCAGTAGTGTGAACGGTTTGTACAGCTCCGGTAGTCCTCTCATAACCATCGCCATCATTAATCCATCTCGTGAGAGGTAGGTGGGAAGAGACAGAGAGGGAGGGAACATTCCCTTAAATACCTGGCGCCAGAGTCAATAGCTCCGCCTATAGCGCCCCCTTGTGGAAACAGTTAGACAGTTACATGTGTGTTTTTCGGCCTATTTATGAATCGTTTTCAAATAAACGCTAGATTATCGATAGTATATGTGTACGTATGCATGCTATAGACGCGAGCTGAAAAATCGATTATCTTATTTCCTCATCAGCGATCGCGCACACACAGACACATCACACATAGGGCAAACGCTGAGATCTCAGCGAATACAACTCTGATTATCCCAAGACTGGTAAAATAGATTCCTTACCTCAGATCAGATGTTCTCCAAAAAGATTATTCCAATTCCTGATCACCATTCCAAATATCGATCATACTTATTGATTGATTATTGGCTGCTGTGAATATATATTCCAGGCTGATTCCCGTCCCGCGATGACTTCCATGTTGATCAGACTTCTTGCCAGCACAAGGAGCCAGTTGGCTCCGCCTCTACATATCTACAGATCCCAGTCTAAGCGACTGACCTGCAGTTACACAGGGATAGACGATAGGGGGCGCTTTTTTCCATTCTGAGCTCCTGTAGGGGCTGGTGTACCAACGGGAGACTCGGTTGAGGAAATATGATTTCAGATCGCTAATAAAACAATAAAACGAGATATGTCGTCCGTGGCACTGAAAGGGTTAAGGGGAGGCAGACCACAGAAAGACTTTTGTCTTGTTTACATCAGGGTCCCCCATTTTCAATTCATAATGACATTTATGACATACACAACATACAGATATACAGATATATATCATGACATTTATGCCAGAGTCAATAGCTCCGCCTATAGCGCCCCCTTGTGGAAACAGTTAGACAGTTACATGCAATCGTATACATCACATAACTTTAACAGTTACTTATGATTAATTGAAAATGGGGGACCCTGATGTAAACAAGACGAAAGTCTTTCTCTGGTCTGCATCTTTAACAATTGTGTGTATTGAGCTGTACTGTACTGTACCCATTCTGCAATCTGTTAGTTAAAGTTTTCAATCGATCAATCAATCAATACGCCGACGGCCGTCTAGACTTCCGGAAAGCCAAAGAGGAAAAAGAAGAAGACTGTCGTCATAGCGCTGCGACAGGCGACGGAAAAAAGCTAGTAGCATACATTCCTCTCTTTGCTACTAGTAGTGTATAGTAGTGTGTGGAGATAATAACTAGTTAACAGTAACACCGTTCCGACTGAAGCTGTGTGGAGCTCCGCGGGTTAAAGTAAAGTTTTTCTTCGTGTTTTATTCGCTTAATTATCTGTCAGCTTGTTGTTTGAACTACCAGCGTTCTCTTTAGGTAACATTAATAACGACCAGAAGGCGCTCAGCTTCAGGGTAGCTAACAGTTAGCCTAGCTCCATCATGAACAGTTAAATGTGATTCTACTCGGTGTTTCAATTTTCGATCTGTATCTTATGTTCTGTCTGTAACGGCAACTAGCGTTAAAGTTACATCTGAAACATTTCATGACCTCGGAATCCAAACATTCCATCTGACGTTGTTCATAATAATCTCCATAACGTTATATAGTTAATATAACGTTAGCTACAACATGTCTTCACGTGATGTGAAGTAAAGTTACATAATGTAAAATGTTTTAAGTAATACTTATACTCATTGCTAATTTGAATAAAGCTGCATGGATCTACCAAATAATGTAAAACCGCAGAGCCACTCCACAGGTCTTTACCAGTGAATTCCATTCCTAATTTATGCAAATGACATGTCGTCAGCTTGTGACTGCAACTTGTTCCTGTTTGCGGACGACTCAGCCCTGCTGGTCTCTGACAAGAACAAGTTACAGGTTGAAAAAACCCTCAGCTCGGAACTAGGCAGAATCTGCATATGGCTCGCTGATAACAAACTATCATTACACATGGGCAAAACAGAGTCCATTCTCTTCGGTTCAAATAACAAACTCAGCAAGACCGACGGCTTCTCAGTTACAGTGGGTGACAATATTGTCACAAGGAAAGATGAAATTACCTACCTGGGGTCCATCCTAGAGGCTAATCTCTCCTGTGACAAAATGGCATCCAATGTAATAAAAAAAGTCAACCAACGAACTAGATTCTTGTACCGGATCTCCTCTCTGGTAAACAAGAACACCCTGAAGACTCTGGCAGGAGCACTCATTCAGGGGTACTACGACTATGCTTGCACCTCATGGTACCAAAGCACCTCAAAGGCGCTAAAAACAAAATTACAAACATCTCAAAACAAACTGGTCAGACTACTGCTTGACCTTACTCCTAGAACCCACCTCACCCCTGCCCACTTCGACAACCTAGGATGGCTTAGAGTAGACGACAGAGTACAACAACTTGCAATGGGCCTGGTCTACAAGATACACTACACGACCAAGGTACCCATGTACATGTCAAAATACTTCCCAAAGGTCAGTGAATACCACGATCACAACACCAGAGGGAGCTCCACAAATCATGTCAAACCCAGATTCGGCTCAAATAAGGGACTAAACACGTTTCGCAATTATGCCACATCAATGTGGAACGCCCTACCCAAAGCTGTAAAGGAATGTGGATCACTACCCACTTTCAAAACCTCTCTCAAGGGACACCTACGGGAGACTGCAATTCAACACTGGCCCCTGTAAATATCCTAACCCAATCATCCCAACCCCCTCCAATGTACAGTCATTTACCTAGTATGGTTTTGTCAATAGTTCAATGTACAATTGTGTTTGTTTGTACAGTGTCTCCTCCCCCCCCCCCCTCAATGTACAGTGTTACTTGTTTATACAGTATGCCCCCCGCCCCCCCCCCCCCCCCCAACCACCTCCAATGTAAATTACCCAGTATGGTTGTCAATATCCCAATGTACCCAACCCCCCCCACCCAACCTCCAATGTACAGTTTCTACGTCAAATGTATATACTCCCTTTTCTTGACTCCTTCTGTACCACAAACAGTACTGTATTTGCAAATCTGGTATGTCATAAATGTATAGATGTAGCAGTACTGACTATCTGTATGTCATGTATGTCATATATGTCTATATGAATTGAAAATGGG
This sequence comes from Notolepis coatsorum, assembly GCF_963971535.1. Classification (NCBI taxonomy): domain Eukaryota; kingdom Metazoa; phylum Chordata; class Actinopteri; order Aulopiformes; family Paralepididae; genus Notolepis; species Notolepis coatsorum. Next base: position 30,194,506 of record NC_140183.1, read on the forward strand.
GGACCCTGATGGAAACAAGACAAACGTCTTTCTCAGGTCTGCATCCCCTTAACAATTGTATGTATTGAGCCGTACTGTATTGTACCCATTCTGCAATCTGTTAAATAAAGTTTTCATTCATTCATTCATTCACAATTCGTCTAACCCTATTATCCACAACACTACACAGTAGAGTACTATAAAATAACATACTCTCCCTGTTGATGCATACAATAATGAGGACGACGAAAAGCTACAATATAAAGAAGGTTAGAAAACATACTTCTGTTATGGAGCTCTGATCTCTAATCAGTTCTCTCCTGCTCAGTCAGTGTGTGTCTGTGAATTCAGTCCAGTGTATTGAAAGCTGGTCTTGTACTAAAACACTCACTCTCAACAACTCTGCTACAAGGACTTAACGTTTATAATACCGAAGTGCGTAAAAGGGCAACGTAGGTCAACTTTTTGCTTAGTGTGGGAGCTTACTGGCATTGCACAGCCTGCTCTTATAACCTACCAGTGTTATAGAGTGGAGATTAAATGCAAACGTTATCTCTACCTTAGCTTGATGGATCGAAGCAGTGGCACAGACAAACACACATGGACAGACGCACACAAGTGCAGCAACATTATGATACTAACATTGGGCCTCATGCATGAAGAGATATAAGAACAGATTTCGTTCTTAACTAGCATTTCTTCTTATTTTGTTCTTACCTGGGATTCAGCAATGTTTTCTTATTGTTGCTTTTCTCTCAGGCAAGACCAAATTCTAAGAGTGGTCGAGAGCACTCTTACCCAGATAAGAAACTCTTACCAAAAATAAAATAAAAAAGCATACCATTGGTAACCCTTTCTCTGCCACGCTTATATCCATCCTTATACCGTCCTCTGCCAGTTCTATTTGTCTATGGAGATGTTCCCCTTCTTTGCAGGGCTATAACTTTTTAAATTGTATTGCTAAATTGACATTACTATGGCCCATTCAACATCAAGTATCTATCGTTTAGGATGTAGCAACGTTCTACTTTTTCATTCACACATTCATACTAAAATACTGTCTAAAGTATAAATATGTTTTTATCGTTTTCTGCAGCATTCCATAGAACGTGAGTTATAGCCACAAATACATATATTAGATCATCAAATGTAGTTTGATACCGATTGACGTCAGATTAAAAATTTCAATTGTACAAGGTCCTAAACGTCATGCCTCATCATCTGCTGGTGACCGGAGGGGGGGGGGGGGGGGGGGGGGGGGTTATAAGTCCGTGGCCGACGTTAAATGATTCATGTAGTATGGGTGATATGTTGATCATAGCAGTTTGTTTGTATGTATAATAATCAAACACGCTGAAACTCACTGCGGCTTCCTCGTAGCGTTGGGCGATCAGCGTGGAGCAGAAAGTTCGTTATTATGGGATGTCGATCTAGTTGGTCCAGTTCCAGGTTGTATAATACTATATACATCCAAATCATGTTGTTTATCGAGTTATTGGCAACGGATCGATGTCCAGTGTATCAAGATGGAGTCCCTCTAGCGATAGCGAGTGGCCGGAAGAAATATGGGTGAGCACCACTTCCGGCCGCTCACTTCCGGTTTTGGCGATTCGCCGATCGGCCACCAGATGGCGGTCTTGAACCGTTGGAGAGTTGAGAGGAGATCTACAGGAGATCTCAAGTCTCCGTGGGTGAAATATGATTGCCATGACAGATTTTAGAAATATTGATCTCAAAGACACTGTACGACGTCATTGGCAGATTACGCATGGCGAGGAATGACGTCTAAAGTCGTCCTTGGCGATTAAAGGGTTAATTGCCCCCAAATATGACTTTAAAAATACAGAACTTTTCAATAATTATTATTATAACTTATTGCGTGCATTCTGTCTGAAATGGATTATATATTGCTGTTAGAACAGTTATGCTCTGGCCGCCCAGGCCATTGATTGATTGAAGATTTTATTAACAGATTGCAGAATGGGTACAATACAGTACGGCTCAATACACACAATTGTTAACACTTTCAGAGCCCTTGAATGCCACCATCCACTTCAATGTTAGCGTTAAAAACGCCTAATCTATGTTTTAAATTATGGCTATGTGTCTCATCTGCCTGTCGCTTTATCAATGACTCGTTTGCAGTCAACATTGTCGAAGCAGATTGTTTTTTTATCGGTTCATTTTTGTTTTATAGCATTTTGAAAAGCCCTCGTTTTCAAGGAAAATATAAAGATTCCATGATAAAAGACATTTACTGGAATATTCTAGAATACACAAAAACGTCATTTTTCGGCCTATTTATGAATAGTTTTCAAATAAACGCTAGATTATCGATAGTATATGTGTACGTATGCATGCTATAGACGCGAGCTGAAAAATGTATTATCTTATTTCCTCATCAGCGATCGCGCACACACAGACACATCACACATAGGGCAAACGCTGAGATCTCAGCGAATACAACTCTGATTATCCCAAGACTGGTAAAATAGATTCCTTACCTCAGATCAGATGTTCTCCAAAAAGATTATTCCAATTCCTGATCACCATTCCAAATATCGATCATGCTTATTGATTGATTATTGGCTGCTGTGAATATATATTCCAGGCTGATTCCCGTCCTGCGATGACTTCCATGTTGATCAGACTACATATCTACAGATCCCAGGTCAGTCTAAGCGACTGACCTGCAGACGTTACACAGGGATAGACGATAGGGGGCGCTTTTTTCCATTCTGAGCTCCTGTAGGGGCTGGTGTACCAACGGGAGACTCGGTTGAGGAAATATGATTTCAGATCGCTAATAAAACAATAAAACGAGATATGTCGTCCGTGGCACTGAAAGGGTTAAGGGGAGGCAGACCAGAGAAAGACTTTTGTCTTGTTTACATCAGGGTCCCCCATTTTCAATTCATAATGACATTTATGACATACACAACATACAGATTTACAGATATATATCATGACATTTATGACATACAGATATGCAGTACTGTATACGTATCATAGAACGCATATTTAGAGATCGTCTATATCGGTGGTTCCAAAACTTCTGTTTTATGCATACCACTAGATTGTTATCAAGAACATTTGCAGACCACCTCGTATGCAAACAGTAAAACATAAATAAATAAACAACTAATTTTGACTAGGGATGCACCGAATGGGAAATTCTTGGCCGAAACCGATACCGAAAATAGGAAACAGTTGGCCGAAAGGCCGAAAATGATTCATAGAATAGAATTTTTTTTACCAATGTTGTTCAGCTACCTGATTATGGAAAAATATATGATTATGGCAAAACTTTACTTAAATAATAAATAATCACTATTATGGGTCCATAAAACATTTATTCAGCACTTCTGAATGCATACAGTACATTAATTCCAAGTCAAGTGGCGGACATCTGTGCTCTACTGAGCGCACCTTTCTAGTCCGCAGATGAATGTGCTCTCTTGACTTTGGCACAGTAGACGCGCAACGTGTATTCTCGAGAATGATAATAATAATAATGCTCTTCAGATTATATTATCAACGACAGACAGCGTCAATGTGAGAAACACAATCCCCCCCCTCTTAAGTTAACCGCGACGGTCGCTGCACTCGACTGATGCGCCAACTCGCTAAGTACTACTTTGCATAACAATACGGCCGGTCGTCAGGTGTGTTCAAATACGTTCTCAGATACATTCACATTAATTTTACTTCTCCGGCGAGGCATCTGAAGAGCCTGAAGTGATCACCGAGCCGGAAAACATGTGGAATACATATTTACAGTACCCAACGCTGAATCAATAAACGCGATCGATATTTGGAATGGCGATCAGGAATTGGAATAATCTTTTTGGAGAACATCTGATCTGAGGTAAGCAATTTATTTGACCAGTCTTGGGGTAATCCGATCTATTTTCACAGAGATATCAGCGTGTGCCCCATGTGTGTGTGTGTGTGTGTGTGTGTGTGCGATCAGGAAATGAGAGAATATATTTTTCAGATCGCTTCTCTAGCGTGCATAAGTACACATATACTATCGATAATCTAGCGTTTATTTTAAAACGATTCATAAATAGGCTGAAAAATGACCGTTTTTTGTGTATTCCAGAATATTCCAGTAAATGCCGTTTATCACAGAATCTATATATTTTCCTGAAAAACAAGGGCTTTTCAAAATGCTATAAAACGGAAATGAACAGATTAAAAAAAAACAATCCGTTTCGACAATGTTGACTGCAAACAAGTCATTGATAAGTGACGGGCAGATTAGACACATAGCCATAATTTAAGACAGAGATTATGCGTTCACAACGCTATCATTGAAGTGGGTGCTGGCATTCAACCATGTTTTACCATGTTAACAAGTGGCAACCAAAGTGTTAAGAATGGCTTGATGAATGTGGCGGTGGCTTTTCTTATTGTTCTCTTAACAGACAGGTAAGCAACAATATAAGAAAAATAATAAGAGTATTGTTGAATGAGGCCCATTGTTAGAAGTCCATAAATCATTAATGTTTTTCCCTGTTGGTAATGTTATTTCTAGCTTTCAGAATCCACCAACATAATGGATTATCAGGCTATCTATCCCATTAGCAAAAGCAACCCTTATACCTATCAAATCAATCGCTTTCAGTAGCAGATTCAGATTTTCAAGAGGCTTTGGTTGTGCAAGACATTGCATCCATACACTCTACTCCATCATTACCTGCATCCATACACTCTAATCCACAGTTTGGCAATTGGCGGCCCGCGGGCCGAAATTGGTCCGCCAGCAAAAATATCTGGCCCCTCAGATTATTAAAAAAATAATAATATTTTTAATTTTTTTTATTATTCCGACCAACTAGGCTAGACTATATGTTAGCTATAATGTCCAAATAGAGAAACTACCAGCACCTAAAGAATGCTTATTATACTTTGTTTTATCCATGTTGAGAGTGAATAACAGGTAGGCAGCGAGGTGCAATGTAGCGCTTGCTCAACATGAAGAAAGTGGGTGGTGCTGAAATAACAAACAAGCCACACCACATGTGTGGTGTGAAATTATAACACCAGTTCAGTAAGTCATTCAAACTTTAGGGGTTTAGGGGAGAGGGTTTGGAGCACTAGCATGAGGCTCGATTGATGAAATATGAATTCAAATCGCTAATAAAAAAAACGACAAACAAACGCGGCGGCATTAACTAATGACATAAAGCGTCCGTGGCACTCAAAGTGTTAAATATTGTTTCTCAATAGTCCAGTGCGCTCCAAGCTGTCAGATAGACGCATTGGTTGCGCGTAATGTAAGATAGACCGATAAGAGAGAGGCGCTTGTCTTTGGTTTTATAATGAAATGGCAAAAAGACAGGTATAATGTTCAGTGCAAATGTGTACAGGTATGTCGTTTACAGTTTATTATGCCACCTATGCAGCTTGTTTATTTGGTCCAGTCTCTGCCACAAATGTATGTCTTAGTTATAAGTAGGGGTGGGGCGATACATCGATCCAGATCGATATATCGATCTATTATCAATAATCAAATAGGATCGATGCAACGTAAAAAGATCGATTCATATTGCGATACTCTTATTTTGAAAATCCCATGTGACTTATCCGCTCGGCTCGGATCAACAGCACACAGCAGTAGCGTCTAGAGCGTCACAAGAGAAAGACTAGTGTGCCTATTCTGTGACCCAAAACATGTCCCTGCTGTTTTATTCCGCAACGGGTCCAATGCATCTAACCTGCTTTGCAATCCTCGCCACTCCATTATGCCCACGTCGCGTTAAAGATCGAAGATAACGTTACGTTAACAAGCTAACCCAGAGCCATAGGCAGAGAGAAGTGGGGACTGGGAACGAGGGTGCATTCTCGGGATAGCCCCACTAACAGGATATGGCCGGTACTGCACCTTCGGACTCCCAATATGCCTTTTCCAGCCAAAATACAGCTCTGTGACACTTGACTTAAACCCTTTTGCTCTTTGGGGAGCATAGGTCATTCATGAAATCTCTCCAGCTGGTTCGGTGTTGGGCGATTTTCTCCGCTTCCTTCCATGATGTTCTTTCTTCCTTGACCTCTGTGACAGTGAATAGGATATTAATATCGAGGAAAAAAAAGAAAAACGAACCAAAACAGGAGGTCTATTTGTATTAAAAACAATAGATTGTTTTTCATTTAAATGTCTGGAAGAGCTCAAAAATAAAAATGTCAAATGATATTTCCATAGCCTTTTTTTTTGTTGATTTAAATGTTACTGATTGTGTTAAATGGGCATATAATATCGTCTCATATCGATCGCAGGCACCTGAATCGTATCGTAGCGTGGTAGACTGTGTGATATCGGATAATATCGTATCGTTGTCCAAAGAATCGATATCGTATCGTATCGTGATGAAACTGGTGATTCCCACCCCTAGTTATAATAAGGTGGTCTGTCACAGAGTTAAACATTTTCACTATCAATATATTAAATTAGCCATTGTTTTTGTTTCCGGCCCCCCATACAATGGCTTGGAAAAAATGTGGCCTTCGGCCAAACTTAATTGCCTACCCCTGCCTAGTCTATACTAATCATTGCCTGCATCCATACACTCTACTCATCATTACCTGCAACCATACACTTTACTCATCATTACCTGCAGTGCATCCATACTCTCTACTCATCATTATCTTTACCATTATCATTTACATTACATTTACATTATCATTTATTTACCATTTTACCTACATCCATACACTCTACTCCATCATTACCTGAATCGTAACAGAACTGGGGTCAGTTTAATATTACTGGCAGTGGGAAGGCATGGAGCTGAGGCCATGGTAACAGAACTCGGGTCAGTCTAATATTACTAGTGGGAAGGCATGGAGCTGAGGCCATGGTAACAGAACTGGGGTCAGTCTAATATTACTGGGAAGGCATGGGGCTGAGGCCATGTAGGCTCCTTGTTTGATGGCTACTGTATACATGACTTGATTGATTGATTGATTGATTGATTGTCCAATTGATTGAATTGTACCTGTGTTTCCAGCATGGCACTGAAGTTGGGAGAGGAGCGTCTGAAGGAGATGGAGGCTGAGATGGCTCTGTGAGTACGATGACACTTTCATTACTACCTTTGTCTGAAAGGGTTGAAATGGAAGAGAAATAGTTTATCTTGTTTTTCATTGGTTCAGCTCTTTTTCCCAGAGCCAATGGCGGAAATTCATAAAACCATTGTGACCATTGTCATTCAGTTTTAATATAACTGATGTTATAACATTATGATGTAATAACTAAAGCTGATGTCAGTCAGTTTTAATATAACTGATAAAACATCATAATGTAATAACCACACACACACACACAGAGAGAGCTAACAGGATATGAATTTCTGCTAGCTTCTATATCAACTTAAAGTGGCAAGCTGACTTGTCCACCCAGAAACAGACAGATTGACAGCTGCTTCTGTCTCTCTTTCTCTGCCTGACTCTCTCTGCCTCTCTGTGTCTTTCTGTCACCTTTTCTCTCTCTGTCTCTCTCTCTCTTTCTCTGTGTTTCTTTCTATCTCCATCTGTCTCTCTCTTCTTCTGTCTCTCTTTCTCTATCTGACTGTCTCTTTCTGCCTCTTTCGCTGTCTCTCTCTCTCTGCCTCTGTGTGTGCGTCCCTCTCTCTCTTCTGTCTCTCTTTCTCTATCTGACTGTCTCTTTCTGCCTCTTTCGCTGTCTCTCTCTGCCTCTGTGTGTGTGCGTCTCTCTCGCTCTCTTCTTCTGTCTCTTTCTCTATCTGACTGTCTCTTTCTGCCTCTTTCGCTGTCTCTCTCTCTCTGCATCTGTGTGTGTGCGTCTCTCTCTCGCTCTCTCACTCTCTCTCTCTCTGTGTAGTTTTGAGCAGGAGGTTCTGGGTGGTACGCTGCCAGGTGGAGGTCCAGGTGTGATAGAGGGGGTTCCAGTTGCTTTAGCCATCCCAAAACTCCCAGTGGTCCGAGCCATCATAGGAACCAACACATACAGACAGGTAACACACACAGAACAACACACACACATATACACAGAACAACATACACACACAAAACAACACACACACAGAACAACAAACACACATACACAGAACAACACACACATACCTACAGACGAACACACATATACACAGAACACACACACACACACAGAACAATACACACACACACACACAGAACAACACACACATACACAGAACAACACACACACATATACACAGAACAACATGCACAACACACACACATATACAGAGAACAACACACAGAACAACACACGCATATACATGGAGAACAACATGCACACACAGAGACAGAACAACATACATACATACATACATACATACATACATACATACATACATACATACATACATACATACATACATACATACATACATACATACATACATACATACATACATACATACATACCGGTACATACATACATACATACATACATACATACATACATACATACATACATACATACATACATACATACATACATACATACATACATACATACATACATACTAGGGGTGGGAATCGCCAGAGACCTCACGATACGATACTATCGCGATACTTGGGCCGCGATACGATACTATCGCGATACTCGATATATCGTGAATATTGCGATTTTCTTTTAAGTGTCACTTTTTTTTCTTTTTTTTTACTGCAAAGTAAAACTGTCAACATGTTTTATCTAATAAAATAAAGTTCAGTCTGTTCATCTCACTTCAATCATTTTTATTGCAGAACATGGTATTTTCTCAAGCAGACAGATGTAAACACTGTAATCTGTGTTGCATGTACCTGACAAACTGAACTGTTTGTATTACAGTCATATTCCAACTTAACTGAATGCACATGTGTGTGTGTGTGGACTACTGTACTATTACAGGTATTGAAATGAACAATGCAACTTCCTTATACAAAAAAACAAAAACTATTTTTATTTTTTATTAATAATTAAATGTCGATACTTGGCGTCCCTGTATCGATACAGTATCGCCATGCAAAGTATCGCGATACTACTATGTATTGATTTCCCCCCCCACCCCTAATACATACATACATACACGGACAACATTATATTATTTGTGTTTATATTTCTCTCAGGTCCAACAGACTCTAGATGCCAGAGCTGCTACCTATGTTGGCCCTCCACCACTAGCCTTTGTAGGACCAGGTGACTCCCAACACACACACACACTTCAGTAATGTAAACTTAAAGTGATGAAAGTGGCAAGCCGTCTTGTCAACGTGATGCCCAGGTAAATGTCATGATTTTATAACATGATGCCCAGGTAAATGTCATGACTTTATAACATGATGCTCTGGTAAATGTCATGACTTTATAACATGATGCTCTGGTAAATGTCATGACTTTATAACATGATGCTCTGGTAAATATCATGACTTTATAACATGATGCCCAGGTAAATATCATGACTTTATAACATGATGCCCAGGTAAATGTCATGACTTTATAACATGATGCTCTGGTAAATGTCATGACTTTATAACATGATGCCCAGGTAAATATCATGACTTTATAACATGATGCTCTGGTAAATGTCATGACTTTATAACATGATGCCCAGGTAAATGTCATGACTTTATAACATGATGCCCAGGTAAATGTCATGACTTTATAACATGATGCCCAGGTAAATGTCATGACTTTATAACATGATGCCCAGGTAAATATCATGACTTTATAACATGATGCCCAGGTAAATGTCATGACTTTATAACATGATGCCCAGGTAAATGTCGTGACTTTATAACATGATGCCCAGGTAAATATCATGACTTTATAACATGATGCCCAGGTAAATGTCATGACTTTATAACATGATGCCCAGGTAAATGTCATGACTTTATAACATGATGCTCTGGTAAATGTCATGACTTTATAACATGATGCCCAGGTAAATGTCATGACTTTATAACATGATGCTCTGGTAAATGTCATGACTTTATAACATGATGCTCTGGTAAATATCATGACTTTATAACATGATGCCCAGGTAAATATCATGACTTTATAACATGATGCTCTGGTAAATGTCATGACTTTATAACATGATGCCCAGGTAAATGTCATGACTTTATAACATGATGCCCAGGTAAATGTCATGACTATAACATGATGCCCAGGTAAATGTCATGACTTTATAACATGATGCCCAGGTAAATATCATGACTTTATAACATGATGCCCAGGTAAATGTCATGACTTTATAACATGATGCCCAGGTAAATGTCATGACTTTATAACATGATGCCCAGGTAAATGTCACGACTTTATAACGTGATGCCCAGGTAAATATCATGACTTTATAACATGATGCCCAGGTAAATGTCATGACTTTATAACATGATGCTCTGGTAAATGTCATGACTTTATAACATGATGCCCAGGTAGTCAGTCTAACCTGTCTATCTGTCAGTCCCTCCAGTTCGTCTTCCTCCTCCAATGATGAGACCAGCCTTCGTCCCCCACATCCTCCAGAGACCCGGTGAGGCCCATAAATATTGGGACATTAACACATTTTGACTCTGTACACCACTACAATGGACTTGAAGGGAAACAATCAAGTGCTTTAGGTGCAGACTTTCAGCTTTAATTTGAGGGTATTTACATCCAAATCAGGTGAACAGTGTAGGAATTACAACAGTTTCTACATGTGCCCCCTCTTTTAAAGGGACCAAAAGTAGTTAACAATTAACAAACTAACTTCCATAAATAAAATGGTCACTTTTTAAATGTCTTTGCAAATCCTTTGCAGTCGATGACAGCCAGACCCTGGGTTTGGTCCCTGGTGATGCTCTGCCAGGCCTCTACTGCTTACTGTCTTCAGTTCCTGCTTGTTCTTAGAGCAGTTCTGTCTTCAGCAAGTGGAATGCATGCTCAATTGGATTCAGGTCAGGTGATTGACTTTCCACTTATTTGCCTTCTTTGCCAAACTCTTTGACTGCTTTCTCAGTATGCTTTGGGTCATTGTCCATCTCTAATGAGTTCTGAAGCATTCGGCTGAATATGAGCTAGGGCTGACCTTCAAATCTTTTTTGGAATTCGAAGCTTCAGGGGCGAGATTCGATTTTAATTCGAAGCTTCGAGATTATATATATATATATATTTTTATGTTGTGGGACTTGTACACCACTTTGTTCAACTTTGTCAGGACTGTAAAGTTTAAACCTTTTTAAATCTTAGACAAACAAAACACTTTGCTTTCAAGAAATATTGGAAGCCGTCATTTGAGGCTTTATAAAAGCAGCACAATGAACACAAATCTGTCAGTGCCGAGTCCGACCTCATCTTAAATAACAAACGGCATTGCTTGTTGTAGTTAACGAAGAGAGGCAGAGTTGATTTTGCACCAAAAAAAGAAAATCATATATATATATATATATATATATATATATATATATATATATATATATATATATATATTTTTTTTTTATAATAATAATAATTAATAATGCCCATCGAACGAAGCTTCAAAGTATTTAAGACAGCCCTAATATGAGCAGATAAGACACTTCAGAATTCATCAATAAATACACAGGTCCCAGTTCCATTGGCAGCCACACATGCCCACTCCATAACACTACCACCACCATGCTTCACTGATGAGGTGGTATGCTTTGGATCATGAGCAGTTCCTTTCCTTCTCCATACTCTTCTCTTCCCATCATTCTGGTACAAGTTGATCTTTGTCTCATCTGTCCATGGGATGTTGTTCCAGAACTGTGCAGGCTTTTTAGATGTTTTTTTTTGCAAACTATAATCTGGTCTTCCTGTTTTTGAGGCTCACCAATGGTTTACATCTTGTGGTGAGATTACAGTTGTTTTCTGTGGTCTTCTGGGTATTTTGGTGTTGCTGAGATCACCAGTGTGTTCTTTCTTTTTAAGAATGTGCCAAACTGTTGATTTGGCCACACCTAATGTTTTTGCTATCTCTGATGGGTTTGTTTAGTTTTTTTCAGCCTAATGATGGCTTGCTTCACTGATAGTGACAGCTCTTTGGACCTTGAGAGTTGACGGCAACAGATTCCCAATGCAAATACCACACTTAACTCTAGACCTTTTATCTGCTCCTTGTAAATTATTAAATAATGAGGGAATACACACACATGGTCATGGAACAGCTGAGCAACCAATTGTCCAATTACTTTTGATCCCTTAAAAAGGAGGAGGAACATATAGAAATGGTTGAAATTCCAACACCGTTCACCTGAATACCCTCAACCTAAAGTTAAAGGTTTGCACTTAAAGCACATCTTGATTGTTTCATTTAAAATCCAATGTGGTGGTATTAAGGGAATAACCTAGTCCCTTAACACATCCAGCGCCAAAAACGCTGTCCAGCGTTATTGGCCGCCATGCGTTGTCTGCCAGGATCGCTGTACAGCGTTTTTGAGATCAATATTTCATTTTTTCGCCATGACATTCATAATTCATATACCCACCCCCGGTCCTGCAGCTGGACCTTAGATGTGACTGCAACGACGGCTCAATACCGCCGCCTGGTGGATGGTCGGGCGAGTTACACTCGCAAACAGGATGTGCCATCAGTGCATCGATGAAAATCATCCGGCAGTCACATCTCGTTACGGGACTCCCGACAGACACTATGTACATAATGGATCGCTTTCTAAACTTAACCCATTCTCCGCCGATGACGTGTTAACACGTCATTCTCCGCCATGCGTAATCTGCCAATGACGATGTAAGGCGTCTTTGAGATCAATATTTCATATTTTCATCATGGTATTCATATTTCACCCACGGAGTCTTGGGTGATGCTGTGGGACTCGGCACAACTCTGCAACGCTTCAATACCGCCACCTGGTGGCCGATCGGCGAGTTGCCAAACAGGAAGTTGCCCGAACCGGAAGTGGTCCATCCCCTATTTCCGTCCGGCCACTCGGTGATCGTCCCGGGGCCCAATATAGACACCGTCGATATGAATATTTGCCATAACTCAATAATCAACATGATTTGGACGTGTATTAGTAATATACAAACCGGAAATGGATCGCATCGATCAACATCGCATGATCAATATATCACCCATACTACATGAATCATTTAACGTCGGTCATTGAATTATAAACGACCCCCCCCCCCCCCCCCTCCGTTCACCCGCAGATGACCAGTCATGACGTTTAGGACCATGTACAGTTGAAATTTTGTATATAACGTTGATCGGTATCAAACTGCATTTGATCATCTAATATATGCATTTAGGCCTATATCTCACGTTCTATGAAATACTGCAGAAAACAATAAAAACATATTTATACTCTAGACGGTATTTTAGTATGAATGTGTGAATGAAAAAGTAAAACGTTCCTACATCCTGAACGATAGATAATTGATGTTGAATGGGCCATAGTAATGTCAATTTAGCAATACAATTTAAAAAGTTATAGCCCTGCAAAGAAGGTGAACATCTCCATAGACAAATAGCGCTGGTGGAGGATGGTTTAGGATGGATATAAGCCCGGCAGAGAATGGGTTAATAATCTATATGATTTCGGCGTTTATTGCGCCATACAAACCGGAAATGGACCTAGGCGATCGGCGTCGTATAATTGGGATCTTTCACCGCCAGTCTCATTGGCCCACGGTAAGAGGAATATAACGTTATTTTCAACCCGATTGTGCATTTCCTTGTTTGCAAACCATCTGATCAATATATCCACCCAACCTACATAAAGCAGTTACTGATGATCGGGGAATTATAAACGACCCCCCCCCCCCCCCCCCTTTCCTCCGCGCATGATGAGGCATAATGTATACCGATCATATACATTTGAGTTTTTTGGTGTAGCGTGTATGGGGGGGGGGGGGGGGCAATCTATAATCTATATCAGGGGTTCCCAAACTTTTCAGGCCAGGGCCCAGAAAATAAGGCGTCAGAGAGCCGCGGCCCAATGCACATCGTCGGTCTTTTTTTTTTTTTTTTTTTTGCCAGGCGACCGATTTTTTAAGCCAAATATCACTTCAATCCTATTAAGTTAGTTATTCATTTATATGTGCTATTTATGAGAGGGCTAACTTGTTGCAAAATAATAATGATAATAATAATAGCCTCATTAAAATACTATTGTTGCTTCGGTTGTTTTCAGCGTTTTATGTGCATAATCTGTTATTTAGTTTGAAATGTTCGTTGAAATAAGTAGATTTTACGTTTTTGTTTATTTTTTTTTTTTTTTTTATCCACTTTTTCTCCCATTTTCTATATTTTCTCCCATCCCAATTTCGTATCATCCAATTCAACCCTCCCCTGTCACGAACGCTGTTTCTTGCCTCCCACAAGCCGGCTGCAATGTGGACTAAGTCATACATAGCACAAGTCCCCTCCGGTACTTGAGGTAACAGCAGTCGCATCTTTTCACCTGCGCAGCTCGATCTCTCAGTGGCGAGGAGTAACGCGTGGGAGGCTCACGCTGCCCCCGACACTTCCTGATTCTACTGCGCAGGCGCACCAACCGACCTGTAGGAGTCGCTGTCCACAACGCCCGATCCCCACCCATCAGTTTCCCACCCCCTAATACGGCCAATGTGTATTAGTACGGACAACCAGCTAAACTGAAAGCAAATGTGGAGCGCTGGGCTCGAACAGGCAAGCCCAGCGTCTCCAGATTTCGTGGCGAGCGCCTTGCCCACTACGCCACGTAGCCGCCCACGTTTTTGTTTATTTATTAAGTTAATATAAAACCATATAGTGACATTTTAGAATACAATATAATAGAATTTTAGAATACAACTAGAAACACTGTCCTGGCCTGCTTCTAAGTTCAGTGGCCTGACAAAAAAATAAATAAAAATAAAATAAAAAATAAAATAATTTTTATTTTTTTTTTTTTAATCATCTCGCGGCCCACCCGTGGCTGTTCGCGGCCCACCTTTGGGTCGCGACCCCGACTTTGGGAACCACTGATCTATATAATGCGTTTGGGCCTATAACTAGCGTTTTTGGAATTACAGCAGAAAAGACTAAAAACATACTTATATTCATCTAGAAGGTATTAATACAACAATGTATGAATGAAAAAGTATAACGTTCCCACATCCTGAACGATAGATAATTGATGTTGAATGGGCCATAGTAATGTCAATATAGCAATACAATTTTAAAAGTTATAGCCCTGCAAAGAAGGTAAACATCTCCATAGGCTTACAGTGCTGGCAGACAGGGGCATTAGATGGGCATAACCCCCGGCGGGCAATGTGTTAATACCCTATCCCCTATTAACTCTTAATACCCTAACCCAGTGCTTCTCAAACTTTTTCTGTCAGGCCCCCCTTTGGCGGACCAAAATATTTTGGGCCCCCCCCCCCTCGCCCCAACAAAATAGTCATGAAATGGGCCATGTTTAAATTTATTGAAATAACACTAATATCGTGACCTTTCAAATTGGCCCTATATTTTGTTTTCAGAGCTGTCATGGATGAAAAGCCAGCTTCACACAGATACTGTAGGTGGTGCAATCAACACCTTAACTGCTGCATCATGAGATACTTGGTGGGCCATGAGATGAGATACTTGGTACTCAGCACCACACTCTGAAACTAGCTCTCTAGGTGGTATCAGATGAGATTTCAAAGAGTTCTTCCAAGAGTTTGGATGGAGATGTGTCAGGAAGCTTTGTCTCAATGTTGTCTGTAAAGGTTTTTTTTATCCAGAGTAACTTGGTGATCCTTTTCTGTGTTTTATTAAATAATGATTTTCAGATTTTGAGAAATGTTATTTTCATGGAGAACAGTGCAGCTGCAACAGATAGCACTTTAGTGATAATTTTTATTTTATTTTTTTATAAATCTCAAGGCCCCCCCCTGTCATGCCTCTGCGCCCCCCCTGGGGGCCGCGCCCCCCACTTTGAGAAACACTGCCCTAACCCCTAGCCCCTTAACACTTTAAGGACCAGCCACGAGTATATACGTGTTTCGATTCCATGCGTTGTGGACCAGAGCCACGTATATACTCGTGGCAAGTTGTTATTGTTTTATTCCATATTTATAACGCTATTAACACTTTGCGTGCCACACCCGAGAATATTCGGGTTTACTCCCAGATGGTAAATCACCCTTTTGGAATGGACTCAATGAAAGTGAATGGGAGAACGGATTTCTGACTCCACATTTTACTTCTCACTGATGCAGCCGGGGTTACCAGAGTTCATTCTGGAGCCTCTGAGCCGCGGGGAATCATGTGTTCTACTGTACACACGTTGGATCAATACACTTATCGATTTTTTCGAATGGTGATCAGGAATTGGAATATACCATTTGGATACCATCTGATGTCAGGTAAGGAATCTATGTTATCAGTGTTAGGATAATCAGACTCGTTTTCACGGAGATATAAGCGTTTCCACTATATGTGATATAGCTGTTTTGACTGTAAAAGCCATGAGGAAATAATAGCAGCGATTATTATATATATTTATATACTATCGATCATCTAGCGTTTATTTGAAAACTATTCATAAATAGACCGACAAATGATAACGTTCTGGAATATTCCAGTAAAAGGCGATTATCATAGAATGGGTTGTTTTTCCCCGGAAAACGGGTGATTTTCAAAATGCTATCAAACGGAAATGAAGCGATAAAAATACAATCTGCCTTGCCAATGTTGACTGGAAAATGATTCTTTGATCAGCGATGGGCAGATTAGACACATAATAATAATTTTTTTTTAAAACATTTTAAACCATAATTTAAAACATAGATTAGGCGATATTAACGTTAACATTGGCCGTGGACCGTGGCATCAAGGGGGTAAAAAGGAAAACCCGGCGTGGCACTCAAAGTGTTAACGTCCGCTATCGAGATCCATGACCTACCCACATATTTGATTTTTGAAACATGCACTACCGGCCAGATCCGCTTAGGGGCGCCATCGCTCCACTGCAGTATCATTGAGGGGATTTCTTTTACAGTCCTGTGGGTGGATCATACGCCCACAGGACCTCTACGCCGCTGTCTGTTGGGGTGGTAATACCACGGCCAGGGATACCAGACGGCTGGATAAGCTGGTCAAGAAGGCTGGCTCAGTGGTAGGGAGGAGACTGGACCCACTGGGGACCGTGGTGGAGAGCCGCACTCAGAGCAAGCTGCTGGCCATGGGCAATACCAACCACCCTCTCCACCACACCCTGGTGGGGCAGAGCAGCAGTCGCAGCGGACGGCTCATCTCCCTGCACTCACGGACTGAGCGGCACAGGAGGTCCTTTGTCCCCACAGCCATCAGACTGTACAACAGCGTATTATAGTTACACCTGTTTTTACACCTGTTTTTTACACCTGTTTTTACATCTGTTTTTACACCTGTTTTTATACACCTGCTTTTATCTAATCACGCTCCTATTTTAATTTTAATTTTAATATTGATGGGTATGATTTAATTGAATTTTATCATGTACTTATTTTAATTCATGATGCAGACATAACGTGTAACTACTGTATGGGAATGGTCAATGTCTGTATACTATGTGAGCTGCGAGATACCCTGAATTTCCCCAAGGGGATTAATAAAGTATCTATCTATCTATCTATCTATCTATCTATCTATCTATCTATCTATCTATCTATCATATGAGCCTCGATTCCAAACGAAGACCCTCCATCTTTGATCCAGTTACCGAACGTATTTTTCAGCCCGGAATAATGGGATTTATGATTAGCCAATGGACATATCGATCTACCAGAATCCGATGACTAATGAAGAAATGCTGCCGGCGATCACATGGCCTGACGGTAGGACACTATTCCCCCAAATTACAGCTGGATTGGACATTGTTTTAAAACCTAACGTGATGATCAGTGAACATGGCTGATTGAACGCACACTATATTGCTAATAAATAATACTAATCGGCGTTCCCCGCCGCCCCCATTTCATCCATAGATGCTCTGTAATAGTCCGGATGCTACGCAGTTTGTTTTATTTCATTCGTATATATACAGCAGAAATGGCGTTTGATATAACGGCGCCAACGTTTAGCCTATTATCTAGCTTCCTGGAAAAAAGACTAGACGAAAAGCGCGATAAACCTTATATTCACGACGCTATAAAATGACAACCAACCGATGGATTTTTATTTTCTTTAAGCCATTATGAAGGCACGGTTTATGCACTCAAGTGACAATGAGAATGGACAGATAGCAATACTATAAATGATATATATATCTCTTAGAAAGTACATAGGTTTGTAAACAAACCGCTGTCCTCTGAGGCATAAATTGCCGCAAGACTGCGGACGCCAAAGTGTTAATACCCTAACCCTCTAATACCCTAGTCCCTTAACCTCTCAACAGTCCTGCAAATATAGCATAAAACGCCTGTCGATTGCATACTGAAAGTAAATTGGACACTATTCTGGAACCATTTGTAGCAGATGCACAAGTCTGGCCTTTTTTGAAAGAAAACACTATTTTCTTCCACAACAGGAATAATCACTCTGAGTTAGGGATGGGAATTGATAAGATTTGATCGATACGATTCCATTATCGATTCTGCTTATCGGTTCGATTCCCTTATCGATTCCTGCTCAATTAATAATTTAAATAAATACATTGGAAATGCAACAGAACTAAGCTGGTTAGAATAACAACATGCAACTTGACATTTCTGATTGTCACTTATTGTTGAGCCCCCATGTCAGAAAAATACAAAAACTGTAAAAAATAAAACATTAACTATAGCCTACACTTAAATAAAATAATGTATTTGAGATTCTCTTAAAATTAAAAAAAAAATTATTCTTAAACTAATTTAATCTATTGAATAACGACCTGTTGAATGTAACTACAGTTCAATATCTTAAACTAATTTAATCTATTGAACCGTAGTTGCATTCAACAGGTCGTTATTCCTCTGACTTCTCTGTCTCTGGTCTTTCAGACACACACACACACACACACAGAGCTCCCTCCCCGGGCCCCTGTCCTGTAAGGTATTGGCTTGTGTTGCTACACGGACATGTTTGTATGTTGCACGGTACTTCCTGACTTACATTAGTAAACAAACAGTCAACGTGATCTCTGTCTCTTATTATATGTGAACTAAAGAGTACAAGGTTTACACAACAGCCCCCACCCCCTTTTTTATTTTATTTGTACCTGTACTACCTGCTGTCAGCTGTTATCTCTCTCTGTGAGCTTGATTAGCTAACGTTAGCTAGCGTTAGCTCCGCGGCTCTGAATTAAATCAATGACTAGGTTCTAAAACATTGGAGTAGTTTTCACTGCACATAGAAGCAGCCAAACAGCGGGAGCATTTCGGGAGCATATGACCAAAACCCAGGCAATTTCGAGCCCTTAACACTTTCAGAGCCCAAGCTTAACCTTGATTTACCGGTTGAATGCCCACCATCTACTTCAATGTTAGCATTAATAACGCCTAATCTATGTTTTAAATTATGTGTCTAATCTGCCCGTCGCTTATCAATGACTCGTTTTCCAGTCAACATTGTCGAAGCGGACTGTTTTTTTTATCGGTTCATTTTCGTTTTATAGCATTTTGAAAAGCCCTCGTTTTCAAGGAAAATATAAATATTCCATGATAAAAGACGTTTACTGGAATATTCTAGAATTCAATGACCGACGTTAAATGATTCATGTAGTATGGGTGATATATTGATCATGCGATGTTGATCGATGCGATCCATTTCCGGTTTGTATATTACTAATACACGTCCAAATCATGTTGATTATTGAGTTATGGCAAATATTCATATCGACGGTGTCTATATTGGGCCCCGGGACGATCACCGAGTGGCCGGACGGAAATAGGGGATGGACCACTTCCGGTTCGGGCAACTTCCTGTTTGGCAACTCGCCGATCGGCCACCAGGTGGCGGTATTGAAGCGTTGCAGAGTTGTGCCGAGTCCCACAGCATCACCCAAGACTCCGTCATTTTTCTGCCTATTTATGAATCGTTTTCAAATAAACGCTAGATTATCGATAGTATATGTGTACGTATGCAAAATCGATTCTCTGATTTCCTCATCAGCGATCGCGCACACAGAGACACATCACACATAGGGGACACGCTGATATCTCAGCGAATACAACTCTGATTATCCCAAGACTGGTAAAATAGATTCCTTACCTCAGATCAGATGTTCTCCAAAAAGATCATTCCAATTCCTGATCGCCATTCCAAATATCGATCACTACTGTCTACTATCGATTGGCTACTGTGAATATATATTCCAGGCTGATTCCCGTCCCGCGATGACTTCCATGTTGAGCAGACAGCTTGCCAGCTCAAGGAGCCAGCTGGCTCCGCCTCTACATATCGACTGATCCCAGGTCAGTCTAAGCGACTGACGTGCAGTTACTCAGGGATAGACGATAGGGGGCGCTTTTTTCCATTTTGAGCTGCTGGAGGAGCTGCTGTACCAATGGGAGACTTGGTTGATGAAATATGAAATCAGATCGCTAATAAAAAAAAATAAAACGTTAATACACGTCGTGGGCATTCAGGCATTGGGCTGATAAAACGTCATATGATGTCATGGGCACTGAAAGTGTTAAAGAATAAAATAGTCTGCCATGGCTACATGCGTGGCGCTAACGTTATGCACAACTGTAGGAAAAACCTGGCATCGATAAGAGGAATCGATAGTCACGGAGGCATGCGATTCCAGGAATCGGACAATTAGGAATCGATTCCCATCCCTACTCTGAGTGCTATTGTCTAGGGCCCTATGGAATCCGCAATCGTGGAGGATTTCACGGAATTTAGATATTAACACGGAATTTGGAATTATCGCGGAATGGCGTGGAATTTGCTTAAGTTATACATAAATCGGTTTTCATATAAATCAATCTTCACTACGACTCTAGAACAGTGACTCTGCACGGTCTACGGAGACACAGAAATTACTGCTACCAAATCCATTCCGGGACATAATGAGCGCATAATGAGTCTCTCTCTCTCTCTCTCTCGGAACGCAGTGTGCACTTACTTGCATTGCGTGTAATGAATCTCTTTCTCTCTCTCTCGGAACGCAGTGCGTGCTTACTTGCGTCGCGTGTAATGAGTCTGTCTCTCTCTCAACGCAGTGCACGCTTACTTGCGTCGCGCGTAATGAGAGTCTCTCGGAACGCAGTGCATGCTTACTTGCGTCACGCGTAACGAGAGTCTCTCTCTCTCTCAAGTAGCCAAATGTTACATTTGGATATTTGGATAACTGGATATTTGGACAGTGTGTGTGTGCGTGCGCGTGAAATACCAGATGAGGTCAAAGGAGTTTGATAGTATTTACTGAGGATGGACAGATAATGTTGATATTTAAACTTAAAAAGATAATTATACAGAGAGAAGCTTCAGCAAGTACAAAACGCTGCTGACCGACAAAAGAGAATCCCTCACTGAGGAAAACACAAAGCGCCTAACCATCATGTATCACAATGGTGATGTCAGCCAGAGATGGGGAGAAGCATGAACCTTTAAAGGACATCTCTTTGAAAGAAATTACATTTTAGTTTTGTTCTGATTTATTTTAGACAAATGATTATTTTGTATTATTTAACTATTTAATTGTTATTTAGTTATTGCACTGCACTGGCAGTTGAACTGCATTGAACTGAACTGGCACTGTTGTACGGCAGATGTACTGTTATTAAAGTTAGTTTAAAACATAATTTTGTGGGGCGCCCCAGTGGCGAACCACATAACACGCTGAGTCGCGGCACGGCTGACCCGCGTTCGATTCCCGAACCCGTCGTTATTTGTCGAATGTCTTCCCCCCACTCTGTCTCCCATTTCACCTCTCTCTCTCTCTCTCTCTCTCTCTCTCTCTCTCTCTCTCTCTCTCTCTCTCTCTCTCTCTACTGGACTGCCCAGTAGAATAAAGAGATAAACGCTAAAAAAAAAAATCTTAAAAAAAAAAAAACATAATTTTGTATTGTTTATTTTGGTTCAACTTAAATCCAAAGGAAAAAATATAAAAAACAGAGAAGTGAAAAATGTAAAACAGGAAAATTCTAATCCGAAAACAGGAAAAGATAAAAACAGATTTCATAGGGCCCTACTATTGTCGTAGAGTTACAGAGGAGTGAAATAAAAGTTATTTTCATTTCTGTCTGAATTATTTTCCAAACAAATGCCTGCAGATCTATCTACTTTATAGTTATTAGCTGAATTACAATATCACAAAAAAATTGTGTTTTACACATCTTTATCTAAGCGTGCTTAGGCGTTTTTCCAAAAAGGAGTGAGAGGAGTCACCACTACCTCAGGCCCCTCTCCCCCTCCCCCACTAATCTCTTGTCACATACACCACCCCTACACATACACAAACAAACCCTCAACCCCCAGAGGAGCAACAACAAAGAGAGAGACGTACGTTCATTTCCTTGCGTACAGTATGCTTTTACCACTTCTCGGCCTCAGAAACCCAACTCAAGTAAGATGTTGTTTTTTTCTGAATTTCATTGGCTACACAAACGGTCAATCATTTTCCGCGTCAGAGGTGATTTGTCCAGTCATTGAGAGGCGAAGCCGGAGGTGGTCACTTTTTCTAAACTGACGCTTGTTGGCTCTTTAGTCTTATAGAATAGAATAGAAATACTTTATTTATCCAGAGGGAAATTCAGCACTACAGATCGCTCACAGTAAACAGTAAACATTTAGGTAGTCAAAAACAAAAGTCACGAATAAGAATAAAGAATATAATACGGTCCGGGATATACATTCTGACCCGAGATTGGACGCACGTAATAAATCAAGCGGAGTGTCAATCAAACGGCGGCCATTTTAGCTTTCAACCGATGTGTTGGTTGAGACAATAACACAGCATGATGCCGACAGGTTAATACCCTAACCCCTAGTCCTCTAATACCCTAACCCTCTAATACCCTAACCCCTAGTCCTCTTAATACCCTAACCCCTAATCCTATAATACCCTAAACCCTAGACCTCGAATACCCTAACCCAGGGGTCTCAAACTCGCGGGCCAATTGCGGCCCGCTGGATGATATTTTGCGCCCCCCTACTTGACATCAAAGTTTAGTGTTAGTGCGGCCCGCGCGCAACTTTTTGCCGAGTCGTTGAGTTGGAAGTTTTATTTATTTTATCACTTGTAGGCTACCATAGCGCAGGCTCATGACAGCAACGTTATGTTAGTGACTTGGTTGAAACGTGATTCCGGAGTGATACCAAGTAAAGTGGAAGGAAAATATATCCTGTCACCCAGTGCGTATGGCAGGCATCCTCAAAATGTTACGCTATCTCCTAGGGATGGGCATTTTAATGAGAAATCCAGATCGATTGATCGCATGCTATACTTGATTGATCGTGTATTACTCGAAAAGGGAAAAGAAACTTAAATAAAAAAGATATTTGAATACCTTTTTTTTTTTTTTGTTCATTCACATATATATGTTTAAGGAAACCAACAAACAGTTATAATCTTACACATACATGTGAAAAGATATGTAAAAAAAATTATAATAATAATTCATAAACATTTATAATTTCGATTTTTTTTTTTTTTTTTTTTTTATTGCTTCGATTACTCACGCCCCATCCCTACTATCTCCTCTGCAAGCACTGCATTTTGAAACGCCACTACGAAACAAAACAGTTATTTTGATGCAACCTTTCCTCAAAATTCAGTGCTAAGAACCACACAAATAAATGGAATGAAATCATCATATCAAGCTGCAAGCAGAATTATTGTTAAATCTATGTCACAACGAGAAAAAGCAACCAAGTCCTCACTCAGTGGCATGGGTTTTGGCTAAACACAAGAAGCCATTCTCTGATGCATACATAATAAAATAATGTATGACTGAAGTGATGGAGACCATGTTTGATGGCAAACAAAAGCAAATCCCCCTCAGATAGCACAGCAACCAGAATAACTGAAATACTGGCTGGTGATTTGATTAAACAGCTTTGTGATAGAATAAAAAAATGCACAGTGCATTTCCATAGCTGTGGATGAGTCCACTGATACCACTGAGAAGCCTATGTTCTGAAGAACCGTTCATGTTCTGAAGAACTGTTCATGTTCTGAAATAACACAGCATGATGCCGACAGGTTAATACCCTAACCCCTAGTCCTCTAATACCCTAACCCCTAGTCCTCTAATACCCTAACCCCTAGTCCTCTAATACCCTAACCCCTAGTCCTCTTAATACCCTAACCCCTAGTCCTCTAATACCCTAACCCCTAGTCCTATAATACCCTAACCCCTAGTCCCTTAACTCCTAATATCCCAACCCCTAGTCTCTTAATACCCTAACCCCAGTCCTCTAATACCCTAACCCTTAGTCCTTTAATACCATAATCCCTAGTCCCTCAATACCCCAACCCCTAGTCCCTACACATTGGGCGACGGGCATTGTGCCCATCTTATACCACTCTCTGCCAGCACTGTAAGCCTATGGAGATGTTTACCTTCTTTGCAGGGCTATAACTTTTTAATTGTATTGCTATATTGACATTACTATGGCCCATTCAACATCGATTATCTATCGTTCCGGATGTGGGAACGTTATATTTTTTCATTCATACATTGTTGTGTTAATAGTACCGTCTTGAATATAAGTATGTTTATAAGCTTTTCTGCTGTAATTCCAAAAACGCTAGTTATAGGCCCAAACGCATATGATAGATCAGGGGTGCACAACCTTTTTTGAACCAAGATCAACTTTTTAATTTACCACCTAGCCGAGAGCTACCAGCCAAAATTGTATATTGTAAGCCGTCATTTGAGGCTTTATAAAAGCAGCATAATGAACACAAATCTGTCAGTGCCGAGTCCGACCTCATCTTAAATACCAAACAGCATTGCTTGTTGTAGTTAACAAGGAGAGGCAGAGTTGATTTAGCAAAAAATATAAAAAATAAAATCTTTTTTTAATCTAATTTTATTAATCAAGATCTACTTGAAATCAGCCCGCGATCTACCTGTCGATCGCGATCGACTGGTTGGGCACCACTGTGATAGATTATCGATTGCCGTTTCTTTCCTATACACGCTATATTAAAAAAATCCAAATGTATATGATCGGTATACATTATGCTTCATCATGCGTGGAGGAAAGGGGGGGCGGGGGTTGTCTATAATTCCTTTATCGTCAGTAACGGCTTTATGTAGTATGGGTTGATAATATATTGATCAGACTGTTTGCAAACAAAGAAACGCACAATCGGGCTGAAAATAACGTTACTGTCCTCTTACCGTTCGCCGATGAGACTGGAAGAAAAATATCCCAATTATTTGACGCCGATCGCCTAGATCCATTTCCGGTTTGTATGGCACAATAAACGCCAAAATCATATCGATTATTGCGTTATCGCAGCGATCCATATGCACGCCAGTGTTTGTCTGGACCCACGTAACAAGATGTTACTGCCGGAGGAATTTCCTCGACGCACCGATCACAACTTCCGGTTTTGAGAGTGTAACTCGCCCGACCATCCACCAGGCGGCGGTATTGAGGCGTTGCAATCTCATTCAGGGTCCCGCTGCAGCACCGGAGGTTGGCTGGATGAATTATGAATGCCATGGGCGAAAAAATGAAATATTGATTTCAAAAACGGCTTACGCCGTTGTTGGCGAACAACGCATGGCGGCCAAAAAAGGCGTAACTCGTTTATGGCGACCAATGTGTTAATACCCCAACCCCTAGTCCTCTAATACCCTAACCCCTAGTTCTCTAATACCCTAACCCCTAGTCCTCTAATACCCTAACCCCTAGTCCTCTAATACCCTAACCCCTAGTTCTCTAATACCCTAACCCCTAGTCCTCTAATACCCTAACCCCTAGTTCTCTAATACCCTAACCCCTAGTCCTATAATACCCTAACCCCTAGTTCTCTAATACCCTAACCCCTAGTTCTCTAATACCCTAACCCCTAGTCCTATAATACCCTAACCCAAATCTCTCTGTCTCTCTAGGAGGCCAAAGGATGCCATTGCTGCGAGGCCCTCCCCCTCACGGTATGATGGCCCCACCCCTTCCCCGCCCCCCTCCCCCTCCTCCCATGATGATGGCTCCTCCTCTGCAGATCCATGCCCCGCCCCAAGCCCCACCACAGGTTCCACCACAAACCATTCAGCACCAACACATGGTCACAGCACCACAGGTCAGTAAACCAGTCAGTCAGTAAACCAGTTAGTCAGTCAGTCAGTCAGTCAATATAATCTCTCTCTCTCTCTCTCTCTCTCTCAGATTAGAGATATGGCTCCCATGGTCTCAGCCCCACTCACCAGACCAGTGGTCCTGCCTCCTGTCAAACCAACGCCATCAATCTTCCAGGCAGCACCCACGGTTTACTCCGCCCCTCCTACCCCTACTGCTCCTCCCCCCAAGAGACCTGACCTCCGCGCCCAGAGACAAGCTAGAATGGTATAATCTGTTTATCTGTCTAGGAGGGTACTATCTGTCTCTCTGTGTATCTGTCTGTCTACATACCATAGACTAGATATCATAGGATATAGATATTATTGAATAGATATACAGATATAGATATTATAGAATGGAGATACCAATATGGATTTCATGGAATAGAGAATTCTAAAAACCAAGCTAACTTTGTGTGTGTGCAGGAGGAGCTAGCTATGCGGGTGGCAGAGCAACAGGCAGTCGTCATGGCAGCAGGTCTCCTGGAGAAGAAGGAGCAGTCTGAAGACAACAGCAGCGTTATCGGTCCCAGCATGCCAGACCCTCAACCCTCTCACACTGAGGTAAGACCTTGACCTCTGACCCCCAACCCTCTCACACGCGTGTTTTCGAAAACCTAGCTGCATTTCTGGCAGACGCTCTCTGATTGGCACTGACTGACGCTCTCTGATTGGCCACTGACGCGTTTGCCCAATCGCGTGACGAGCTGTGTCTTTGCCCATTTCCACGTCAAACAGCCTGCAAACTACCTGGCGTTCTATCGCCATGCTCTAAGACAAACTCTAACCTTAACCAACTTCAAAAGAGTGCCTAAGCTTAACCGTCGAAAGAACTTGCCGTCACGCTCTAAGACAAACTCTAACCTTAACCAACTTCGAAAGAGTGCCTAAGCTTAACCAGTGTAGAAACAGGCGTCGGCCAATCAGAGAGCGTCTTGCCAGAAATGCGGCTAGGTTTCGAAATCACGCCTCTCACACTGAGGTAAGACCTTGACCTATGACCCTCACACACTGAGGTAACTAACCCTGATCACCACCAAAAACGGTTGTCCCAAGCTGAGCTGTCCTGTCTGTCTGTGTGTCATGTGGTCCTCCAGCCAGCAGAGGGTGGAACAGAGGACAAGAAGAAAGGAAAAGGCGAGAAGACGAAGAAGTGCATCCGTACAGCTGCTGGTACCGCCTGGGAGGACCAGAGTCTGTTAGAATGGGATTCTGGTAATAAATATACTGTTTACTACTTATAGTTACTATAATAACTATCAAATACATACTGACTAGTTTTGTTTCTTTAATTTTAGTCCAATTTAACCAGCTAGTATGTGTTGAGAAGATCTGTTTGTAGAGTCAGACATTATGATTTACCAGCTAGTATGTGTTGAGAAGATCTGTTTGTAGAGTCAGACATTATGATTTATCAGCTGAGACTCCTAAAACATCCTGCTGCAGTTCTTTTCCTCAATATATTCTCTCTTTCTTGCTCTCTCTCTCTCTCTCTCTCTCTGTCTCTCTCTCTCTCTCTTTCACCAGATGATTTTCGTATCTTCTGTGGTGATCTTGGTAATGAGGTAAATGATGACATCCTGGCCAGAGCGTTCAGCAGGTACCCCTCCTTCCTGAAGGCCAAGGTACTACTGTTATTTACTCATTAGGGATGTTCCGAAGCTTCAGTACTAATTATCATAGAATAATGAAAACATCAGTACTAATTATCATAGAATAATATAAGCTTCATTACTAATTATAGAATAATCTAAACGGCAGTACTAATTATCATATAATAATCTAAGCTTCAGTACTAATTATCATAGAATAATCTAAGCTTCTTGTTTTATTTCTATACGCTATTTCTTATGCTGATGTAGGCACATTTTTGGAGGGTAAAAAACAAAGAAGCATTCCCATAGTGATTTTTACAGGTTTCCATGGCAGTGGTTGAGTAACTTGAGTTGTTATTGTTTTTGTCAGGTGGTGAGGGACAAACGTACTGGGAAGACCAAAGGCTACGGCTTTGTCAGCTTCAAAGACCCCAACGACTATGTCAGAGCTATGAGAGAGATGAACGGTGAGAGAGAGATGACAAATGTGACCCCCAGAATAGGAAGGTTGCTCTGCAGCATAGAGTAACATTAAAGTGCAATAGTAATATACAATGTACAGGTGATTAAACTGGATATTGAATATATAAATGAGCACTACTGGGTAATAGTGCTAATCAGATGTATGTACAGTGATGTACAGGTATAAAGACACTGGTAGTAAGTCATACTGGCCAGCAGCGTAACTAGTAAGAGTAGGTAAGGGATATGTATTGTTGTGTATGGAGAGGGGAAAAGAGGGAGATATGAAAAGAGAGATGGAGAGAGGGATGAAAAGTGAAATGGAGAGAGATGGAGAGAGAGAGGAAAGGTGAGATGGGGGAGAGGGAAAGTGAGATGGAGAGAAATGAAAAGTGAGTGAGAGAGAGAGCACTTATTTATTTATTATGTTATTCCTTTGTGAAAAACATCATGCACTGTAATGTCTAATCACGTTCCATTTGTATATACAATATGGTGAATAAAGTAATCTGAATCTGAAGGTGAGAGGGAGGGAGAGGAAAAGTGATATGGAGAGAGAAATTAAACGTGAGATTGAGATTGAGAGGAAAGGTGAGAGGGAGGGAGAGGAAAAGTGAGATGGAGAAAGATGAAAAGAGAAAGAAGTATTCTAGCATCCACCCTGTCAAACTGTTATAAACAAATGCTTGCTTTATGCAGCCATTTAACACAAAAGGATGATCCTCATGCATTGCAAATTTGCATCAAATTCAAATCAGAGTGATGCACAAAATAACTTAAAAGAAAATAATAATTTAAAACAATGAATAAAGTGTGCATGAAATAATAGGGGAAAGAAAACGTTAGGAACTTGTTACATTCACCCACACAAGGGCTGAGTAATCACACACCCCCTCTCTCTCTCACACACACACACACTCTCCCAGCTCTCTTTCCCCTTCCTCATCTCTCTCACCCCCCTCTCTCTCTCTATATCTCACACACACACACACACACACACACACACACTTCAGAAACAAACATAGTATCAATGAGAGCATCAATAATACATCTGAGTGTATATAAATTTTTTACGTTAACACATTCCCTGCCACGCAATTTGAGCATCTTATACCATTCTCTGCCAGCACTGTAAGCCTATGGAGATGTTCACCTTCTTTGCAGGGCTATAACTTTTTAAATTGTATTGCTAAATTGACATTACTATGGCCCATTCAACATCGATTATCTATCGTTCAGGATGTAGGAACGTTTTACTTTTTCATTCATACGAAAATACCGTCTAGAATATAAATATGTTTTTATCGTGAGATATAGGCATAAACGCATATATAGATTATCAAATGCCGTTTGTTGCCGATCCACGCTATATAAAAAATTTCAACTGTACATGATCCTAAACGTTATGACTGATCATGCGCGGATGAACGGAGGGGGGGGGGGGGGTCGTTTATAATTCTGTGATCGTCGTTAAATGCTTTATGTGGTATGGGTGATATGTTGATCAGAGCAGTTTGCATGGATAATAATAAACAAACCGGCTGAAAGTAACGTCAGCGCCCTCTTACCGTTCGACGATGAGACTGGAGGAAAAAGATCCCACTTATTTGACGGCGATCGCCTAAATCCATTTCCGGTTTGTATAATCATAATACACGGACATCGATTATTGCATTATGGCAGCGATCGCTACACACGGACGTTTGTATACAGTCCCGCAACAATATGCAAGTGGCCGGACGCCTTTCGCATTTTTTTAAATATGATCTCAATAACGTTGTACGCCGTGGATTGGCAGAATTAGCATGAACTTGAAACACGTCATACAACGTTTTTGGCGCAGGATGTGTTAATCGTGAGTTAAAAAAATTGTGGCGTTAATAGAATCGGGCGATAACGCGTTAATACCGCGTTAACTTTGACGGCCTTAATTAAAATACATGAATACCGGTATCAATTTCTACAGGGAAATGTGTTTGTATGAATATGTACAGTATATTAATATGTGTGTGTGTGTGTGTGTGTGTGTGTAGGGAAGTATGTGGGCAGTCGTCCCATCAAGCTGAGGAAGAGCATGTGGAAGGACAGGAACATGGACGTCGTCCGCAAGAAACAGAGAGAGAAGAAGAAACTAGGTCTCCGATAAGACACCTCCTGGCTCTGTGTGTGTGCGTTCGTGTGTGTGTGTGTGTTACTGGCTGGTGGGTGTGGCTACTGATATCATCCATTATTTAGGTTTGTTTTCTTTGTGTAAATGTTTTGTCTGGTAAATAAATGCATGTGTCCCTCAGCAGCCACCATAGCAGCAGAATGAAGAGCTGCTCAAAATCAATTCTACAGTAATTTGTCATCAAATTGTAACTCTACACATCTGATTTATCAGTGAGCGGGAGAACCCCCCCCCCCCTCTCTATTTTTTTTATAATACTGGTCAAATAGTGTTTTTGTGTTAGCTGAACAGTTATCAGTTATCATTATTTACTGTTATTATTTTGAGATGCTGAGAGAATGTGTGTAGCCATTTTACTGATGCAGGACTTTTTCAATAAAAAAAACATAATTTCTAAACCTCCGGGCAGTTATTGATTTGAACTGATCTGGAACCAGGCTACATGACTGAGACCTGGGGGATATCTGATTGGATGACATATGATATGAGTGCAGTTTCACTTTCTGTCCACATGAGGGGGCCCCAACATAACTACTGCACACACAGCAGGACGGTTTCGAAGCCTACCACTAACTTGCTGTGTCTGAAATCTGTCCGGTACCTACACAATCAGACAAGCTACTAACCCTACGACCCTCAGTACCTACACAATCAGACAGAAGCTACTAACCCTACTACCCTCAGTACCTACACAATAAGACAGAAGCTACTACCCTCAGTACCACCTACACAATCAGACAGAAGCTATTACCCTCACTACCTACACAATCAGACAAGCTACTAACCATACTGCCCTCAGTACCTACACAATCAGACAGAAGCTACTACCCTCAGTACCTACACAATCTAACAGATGCTACTAACCCTATTACCCTCAGTACCTACACAATCCGACACGCTACTAACCCTACTACCCTCAGTACCTACACAACCACAAGCTACTAACCCTACTGCCCTCAGTACCTACACAAGCAGATAGAAGCTACCAACCCTACTTTCCACACTATACGTTTAGAACCTGTTCAGTAGGTAAAAAATCTGCTCCAACTATCCAGTGGGGAAGTTAAGTTTTTGTCCTGCCCCTTGTCCTTGTCATGGTGATATGAAATAATCCCATGGTGTGTTATTAGTGTCAACAGTAGCAATATGCAGCATCTAACTTGGTTGGGCATTAGATCATTTGTGATTAACAGAAAGGTAAATGGTTAATCTACTTACACTTAAAAGGTGCATTGTCCACATGGGGGTTTAAAACCACTTGTTTTGGTTGTAGTGTACACCAGTGAAGTCGGGTCCTAATCACCACAAAGTACCAGAAAATACCCTAAAATACCCCAAAATACCTCAAAGTACCCCAAAGTATACCAATACCTCAATGCACCACAAAATACTGGCTCAGAGGTAGAGCAGGTCAACTGATGATCATATGGTCAATGGTTTGGTCAGTGGTTTGAATCCCAGCTCCTTCTGTTCACATGCCGAAGTGTCCTTGGGCAAGACACTGAACCCCAAATTGCTCCCGATGAGCAGGCTAGCACCTTGCATGGCATCTGGCTGCCATTGCTCTGTGAGTGCATGTGTGAATTGGTGAAGGAGAGGCATTTATAAAGCTATTTGTGCAGGTAGGAAAGCGCTATATATGTGCACTCCATTTCCCATTCCCAAAGTACCACATATTTTCAAAACAAATGTTTATTTTAATATATTATTATTATTTTTGTTTTAAGATGACACAGAATGTAATGTAATGACACAGTTAGAATGTCCTGTTATGTTGTCATGTATAGCCTACTGTTGTCTCTTTTCTTCTGTCATTACTGGAATTTGTTCAAAAAGGTTATACTGTTTTGTTATTATTGTTGTTGATGTTGTGTTGTTATTGTCGAAAATTGAAAATATTTTCATTTTTGGAGATTAATAATAATATATTAAAATAAACATTTGTTTTGAAAATATGTGGTACTTTGGGAATGGGAAATGGACTGCACATATGTAGCGCTTTCCTACCTGCACAAAGAGCTTTATAATTGCCTCTCCTTCACCAATTCACACATGCACTCACAGAGCAATGGCAGCCAGACTCATTGGGAGCAATTCGGGGTTCAGTGTCTTTCCCAAGGACACTTCGGCATGTGAACAGAAGGAGCTGGGATTCATACCACTGACCAAATCATTGACCATATGATCATTAGTTGACCTGCTCTACCTCTGAGCCAGTATTTTGTGGTACATTTAGGTATACTTTGGGGAACTTTGAGGTATTTGAGTCTTTTGGGGTATTCTGGGGTATACTTTGGGGTATTTCGTGGTACTTTGGGGTCTTTTCTGGTACTTTGTGGTGACTAGTAGGACCCGTGAACAGGGGCGTTTTTAGGGTTAGAAAACATTGGGGGCTTCAGCCCAGGGGGGTGGAGGGGGGTTTCCCCCCCCCCCCCCCCCCCTTTTTTTTTTTTTTTTTTTTTTTTTTTAAACACAGTAATACGCAATTTTAGAGTAATTAGAGATGAATACTGAAGAACTAGAATCATTAGAGGTTCTCAAAGTGAGGTCCATGTCCATGAGAGGGATCTGGGCAGTCCCCATAGAAAATTCAAAGTTAACAGGACCAAATCATCAGTTTCTTATTTATTTATTTAACCTTTATTTAGCCAGATAAAACATTGATCTGGTCCAAGAGGCCCCAACAGGAGTACAAATATACATATATACACATATATATATATACATATACTGTACATACATACACACATATACACCAATAACAAAATAAAAACAGTTAAGAATCATACACATAAGCAAATAAACAAACAAACAAACATATGCACAGCCTATGTACAAAAGAAATAAACAGTTAATCTCTAGTCTTTACAGTTTTCTTCAATTGCATAAACACTCAAATCAAAAGTATTACACAATTATCAAAACATTACACTCAAGGAGCAAAACATAGGCCCAGATTTGCACCTCTATAAGCACAATGTCAGCCTCACACTTTTTGCAAAACAATACACAGAGCAAAAAAGTATCTTGCCAGATCCAGCTAGGCAAAGAGATAATGTCTAGTATTTTCTGTACTCTATTTAAATTTTTTCAAAATTGTTTTTGTTTTACTGTAATTTTAACCTGTAGGCCTACTGGATACAGTATTTTATGTTTGTCTGATATTTGCTGAGCTTACAGTGTTATGCACATAGTAGCATGAAAACTGGGACATGTTTTGTTGTGATTCTCCATGTTGAAATGTTGACTGATTTGGTTATATGGCGAGAAAATTTATATTTTCATCAGTCTGCATCATTGATTTGGGTATATGGAGAGAAAATGTTTTTTTTCCAGCAGTCTGCATCATTGATTTGGGTATATGTAGATAAATAAATAATATTTTCATCAGTCTACAGCATTGGTCTTGTGTAGTGTTTGGTGAATTTATTGTATATTTGCACATTCTCTGCGTACTTCACTTACAGTACTCTAATCACTGAGAAGTAGAATAGCTAAATGTGTTTTAGGTTAAGCACAGCAGTGTGAGTAACTGGTTCAAACAGAATTAAGTCATATAAAACGTGTGTTTCATATAGTAACAAAATGTAGTTTTTTTAAATTAGTGTATGGTTTTGACAAGTGTTTAATTTAGCAAAGGATCTGAGGTGTTCTGATAATTGTGTGTGTGGTTGTGCTAATTGTGTGTTTTGAAACACCGGGCCCCGTTTTAAAAATCATGCTTAAGCAATCGAAAAAAAAGTCTCATAAAAAAGATATTAGATTTTGGGGTATTTTCCTGCCTTTGGTCCGCTTTGCATTCACATCTCAAATGCAGGGTTCACTTGCAAGAGTGAATGAGCTTTCACACCACCCCAAACCAACCGGACTATCCGAGGAAATGAACCAGGGTTCGATTAAAGCTTATTATAGTTTATCACAGTATCATGAGCATGTCTTTGTCAGTGGACACTGGACATGGGTATGGAGGCTCCAGGTGCTGCTGCGTTAACGTGCACATCTTCAATACCTATCTGTACTATTTAAAAGCACAGTGCAGGACACACTCAAAGGTTATCGCACCTCAGAGATGGCAGTGGACATGTATGACAGGACAAAGGCCATATGTAATGGCATCTTGTGGCACAAGCTCAGACCTCAGCTCAGGAGATCAGCTGAGACAGAGACTGTTCTATCCAGAGCTTGAGAGCAGGTTCTCATGAGTTGGATAACAACTTATGAGAGGCATACAGGCATGTTATCCAGCCTCAGACCAGTTTCTCTCAGTGGAATTGCTGCAACCCCTCGCCACACATTACAATATCCAACTATTGCCAGAGGAGATCACAGTTGCAAAGTGTTTCCTGGTCAGGACAGGCAGAGATGCAGTCCCTACTATCCAAAGTGTCTTTTCCCTCCTGGATGATGATGATAATAATAATAATAATAATAATAATAATAATAATAATAATAATAATAATAATAATAATAATAATAATAATAATAATAATAATAATAATAATAATAATAATAATAATGCATTTGATTTATAAGGCGCCTTTCAGGACACTAAAAAAAAAGTCCACAAATCGGTGAATGAAAAATTATAGGATCAAATGAAAACTACTTACTAAAAATGTTTAAAAGTACTAAAAACCAACAAAAAATACCAAACACTAACAAGCCTTCAGCAAAGACAATGGGGATGCTGACATAAAAAAAAAAAAAAAAAAAAAAAAAAAAAAAAAAAATTTTTTTTTTTTTTTTTTTAGATCCGGGGCTAGGAGAAAAACATCCGGGGCTAAAGCCCCGGAAGCCCAGGGCTAACGACGCCACTGCCCGTGAAGTCTCGCCTTTTATTGTACCGGTACTTTTTGGCAGTATAAATCCACTTCCTGAAAGTAACCATGCTAAAACATACTCAATAAAACCTGGAAGACCGTAGACATCAGGCTATTTTAAGAACACTGAACGAGTACCCAAAAAAATGCTTACTGAACCATCAAAAACCTCTGTACTGAAAAGAAGTCTGAAAGAACAGTGGATTCCAGCTGTAAGCTGGTATTAAAGGGATCTCCAAACTCAACAGTTTTGCACACATTAATTTCATTGGGCTGTTATTGAGAGTTAATGAGTTTGCAGTTCCATGTATGTCTGCCGTGCACCACTTGACCTGTACCAGCGAGGCCAGAGAGAACTGCTTAGGAGTGTAATCTGTCAGCCAGCAGCCACAGCACATTGTCAGCTGACCAAACAAACAGCAATGTTTATTAGTTGACTAACGATGACTGTGGACAGTAATGTTACAAGATACAAGAGTTTTATTTCTCACGGCATACAGGTATAGAGTGAAATGCGGGGGGTCTCGCCCGCAACGATGTGCATAATACAAGTAATAATAATAATAGAGTCCAACCAATAGAGCGACATAGTGCAATAAACAAAGTAGGCATATCGGTATCTGTACATGAGTTATTTACAGAGCATGGTAGGACATGCTAGGTCCTGTGGTAGTGCAGTACACCGTTAGCTACGGATGAGGCACTGGGTCTTTAAGTACACTGCTATACAATGCTATATTATACAATCTCAAGCTATACTATTCTTAAAGTGACCTTTCCTTCTGTAAAGTGTCCAAAGTGTGAGCGTGTGCAGCATGAGTGTGTGTGTGCTCATGTTAAAGTGGCTGTTAGTGTGTGAGCGTGTACAGTGTGTGTGTGCTCATTTGTGCGTGGAGAGTTCAGTGTTCAAGGCTCTGGCCTGGGGGAAGAAGCTGAGCCTAAGTCTCTGTCCTCGTTACTGGTGCTCGCAGGCGTTTGCCTGACCGCAGCAGCATGAACAGGCTGTTGTTGGGGTGGTGAGGGTCTTTCATTATCCTGCAGGCTCTGGATTTATACCTCTTGTTGTATAGGTTGTATAGGAGTTCATAATATGACTTAATGTCTTAATGTCGGCCTGAATGACATTCATCAGTCCTCCGTCTTCCCTGACACGTTTGTGTTCGTGAGCCTTGTGCTGCTGACATTTAGCGGGGGCATCCGGTGTCTGGGTGTTTTCACTGACAGACCGGCGCCCATTCAGTGTGCCCATGAAAGTACAGACAGGTGACATTTCACTGACTTGTTCCACTTCCTGTCCAATTTCTCCATTGACTTCAATAGTAAAATCAGACAGCGGCACGTGGTGTAGTGGTTAACACTGTCGCCTCACAGCTAAAAGGTCTTGGGTTCGTCGCTGCGTTGTGAAACCATCATGCCGCCAACATGTGAATACACCCCGCATGGTTGCCTCCGCCATCAGTGTGTGAATGTGAGGCATAAGTTGTAAAGCGCATTGGATAACTTAAAGAGTTAAAATTGTATATTGTATAGTAGTGTATATAGGAACCAGTTTATCAGGAACTTAGCATGTCTTTTTTTTTTACCATGCATATCTTGTGTCTTACCTATTTTATTTTTTCTATGCCTTTTTTTATTATTGATTTTTGCACAATCAATGCAGGCATGACCACCCGCATTTCACTGTATGCCCTGGTATGTATGTGACAAATAAACCTCTTGATTCTTGATTCTTAAATAAAAGCGCTATATAAATGCAGTCCATTTACCATTATGTTAATTTTATTAATGTTAAGTTACTTTTGGTCCCCTAAAATGGGGGGACTGTGTATAAAAAGGATTCGAATTCCCACATGGTTCACCTGATTGATGTAAACACCCTCAAATTAAAGCTGAACGTCTGACCTTTAACCTCATAGTCATTGTTCTATTTCAAATCCAATGTGCATAGACAAAACAACAACAAATGTTTATCTGGATTTATGGACTGCACTGTATGCATATTATAGTATGTGTGTATGTAGACCTATATTATGGACTGCACTGTATACATATTATAGTATATATGTAGGCCTACAATATGGACTGCACTGTATGCGTATTATAGTATATATGTGTATAGGCCTACAATATGGACTGCACTGTATGCATATTATAGTATGTGCGTATGTAGACCTACATTATGGACTGCACTGTATGCATAATATAGTATATAGACCTACATTATGGACTGCACTGTATGCATATTATAGTATATATGTAGACCTACATTATGGACTGCACTGTATGCATATTATAGTATATAGACCTACATTATGGACTGCACTGTATGCATATTATAGTATATATGTAGACCTACATTATGGACTGCACTGTATGCATATTATAGTATATATTTGTTTATTTATGGATCCCCATTAGTCTACACCTATCGGTGAAAGACTATTCTTCCTGGGGTCCTAACACACAACCTACAACATTACATTACAGTAACACAAAAACAATAAAAACATAAGAAACACCTTACCCACACATTCTCAACATCTTCAAAACCTCACAAAAAAAACACAATGGCTCCAACTACAAATACAATATTAACTAAACTAACTAACTAAACTAACAATACTAACCAAATAAATCAGTAACAACTGTATTTCACCATTCATAACAGCATCCTTCAACTTTTTCTTAAAAGTAAATTTGTTGCTGATCATCATTATCTTCACAGGTATACAATTCCAGTATGCAGCAGCTCTATACATTACGGTTCTCTTAAGTGCATTTGTTCTTGGTAGAGGTAGAGTAAAATGAAGACCCACGGCGTGTCTGGTGACATAGCCATGTCTAGTATTGGTGGGTTGTTGTTCTGACCACAAAGACTTAGGTTTACCAATTTTATAAATCACTGATTCTTGAGAGTCGGGACAAAACACTTTTTAATATTATATTTTGAGAATGCACACTATATTGATTAGAGTTGTATATTCATGTAGAGAAAGGTCTGAGCTATTTAACCATGTAAAGGTGCGGGCTCTACATAGAAAAAAAATTCAACAAATTCACATGTTTCCCTTTGAAACTTGATTTGTGTTAACTCCGTCAGACACACAAAAAAGTAAGAGGCCTGTCTGTTGTATAACAATGATGTTGCTGTTGTCATTGTTGTTATTATTTATTATTGTTTATTTTAATTTTATTATTGTCCTGTCTTTATTTAGTTTTGTTGGCCGCAGGTGGGGGAAGGGACCAGAGAGTGAGATAATTGCTGTACACCTGTTATTCAAATAAAAAGAAGTTGAAAAAGAAAATAATAATACCAAATATATAAAAATACATATGAGAAAAAAAATAAACAGTGTAAACAATATCATTAACTCTGAATAAAAAAATATGAGAAAAGCAAACAAGACGCGGTCTCGGACTGGTGGGGGCCCCTGATTCGAGGTCTTGGTGAGTCGGAGTGTTGCTCTGGTTCGCTGGGGCGCCGGATTTGGGGTCCTCACGGGGTGGGGACCTTGGTTGTCGATACTGGAGATGATGGGTGCTCAGGTAATCTCACTTTATGGTACATATATATGGGTGTGTATGTGTATATATATGTATATACATGCTGGTGCAGGACATTTAAAATGTTTACCCTTTAAATGCCATTGTTTGTGATGGCATCACAAATTATTGTTAAAAAAACACATTTAAATATTTTCAATATATCAAATGCAAAGTGGGGGGAATATTCAAATTTCTGGGGGGGATTATTACAGGCTAATAATAGTTATAATCATCATGTGTCAATGATTAGCAACAACACTGATTTTGATGAGTATTTCATTTTTAATCTGACAATGAAAAAAAAAATTATGATCAGGACTGAAGTTGAATAAAAGATTTATGGAAAAAAAAGTGACATGGGATGATGATGATGCATGGTAACGTTAGCTATGTTAGCTAGTAGCTAGCATGTTTATTTTTATCACTGACTAACCTGGTGGTGCAAGAAAACATTTAGTAAATGTTGCCACATTTAGCGGCATCTCCTGCAAGGGCCTTTCTTTTTATTTCTCTCTCCCTCTCTGCTCCACTCTTCCTCTTTTTTTCACTGTTGAAGTGTTGAAACATTTAATTTCCAGTCATTTCCATCTGACTGTTCTGTGAAATACAAACAGTCAGCAGTATGTATTTTTCTCTCCCTCCCTCTCTGCTCCACCCTTCCTCTTTTTTCCACTGTTGAAACATTTCATTTCCAGTCATTTTCATCTGACTGTTCTGTGAAATACAAGCCGTAAGCAGTATGTATTCTTCTCTCTTTCCCTCTCTGCTCGACCCTTCCTCTTTTTTCACTGTCCATTTTATATAATGGTCATAATGCTTGAAATGTTTTGTCTTTCGCTGTCTCTCCCTGTCATTTTGCACAAGTGCCTTCTGCCATTCCATTCGCCATCTCCACTGTCAATCAGTTGTATGGCCTGGTCCCGCCTCCACCAATCACATGCGGCTCCCTTTGTGTGTGTG
This sequence comes from Notolepis coatsorum, assembly GCF_963971535.1. Classification (NCBI taxonomy): domain Eukaryota; kingdom Metazoa; phylum Chordata; class Actinopteri; order Aulopiformes; family Paralepididae; genus Notolepis; species Notolepis coatsorum. The sequence goes on from NC_140183.1 coordinate 30,234,193, forward strand.
TGACAGACAGACAGAGCTCCCGATGGCCAGTCCGGGCCTTCGCCATACATGGATGCCAACATGAATCTGAAGGAAATCCTAACATGCAAGGTGTCTAAATAATGTGTTTCTTAATGGGGAATTTAAATATGAGTACATTTTTGGGATAAGATAACTCTAACCTACATAATTTTGTATTGCAAAATTTCCAAATGTACCCATCCCCTTTCGAAGATTTTAAAAGATATGGGAGTTCAGGAAGAAATCCTGGACAGTCTGTGTTACACCCTGTATGAATGTTGGCTTTTTCTGAGGATGCTCCCTTTCTCTCATTAACTTATAGGTTAACCCAAAGTCTTTAATTTGTTGAAGAAGACGATACTTTTTAAGAATCGTGCCTGATGACACACTCAGTGCTGCTTTTTTGGCGCCGTGGGCCAGGAGTTTGTTTGTTTGTCTTCAGATCTCTTCTGAGGATGTGGTGGAATAGCAGGGCCTTTGGGATTTTCTGATTCCTTACTTTGCTTCCTGATAGCATATTCTTTGTTTCCGTGCCTGGAGAGTCCAGCACATTATTGTTTTTCTCAGGTTGTTTCGTTGCTTTGTTACATTTGTAATCTTCTCTTTTAAAGTTTGTATTTCTCTTGAATGCCTTTTTCGCGTTTTACTTTGTTTCTGTTCCTGTCTGAGAGACTCTCTGCGCTGTCTGAATGAATGAATGAATGAAAACTTTATTTAACAGATTGCAGAATGGGTACAATACAGTACGGCTCAATACATACAATTGTTAAGGGGATGCAGACCTGAGAAAGACGTTTGTCTTGTTTCCATCAGGGTCCCCCATTTTCAATTCATATAGACATTTATGACATACACAACATACATGACATTTATGGCATAGGGACATATAGGTATTTAGTACTGATACATTTGTGACATAGGCGGTATTCAAATATACAGTACTGTTACCCCTAGATCCTGACAGAGTATATACATATGATGGGGAGGGGACTGTACATTAGGAGGGGGTGGGTGGGTGGGAGGGAAATATACATACGGCGGGGAGGGAATATATACATGCGGTGGGGAGGAGACTGTCTATTAGGAGGTGGTGGGGGTTTTGGGCATTTACGGTGGCCAGTTTCGAATTGCAGCCTCCCGTAGGTGCCCTTTAAGGGCGGTTTTGAATGTGGGCAGGGATTCACATTCCTTTACAGCTTTGGGTAGGGCGTTCCACATTGTTGTGGCATAATTGCGAAACGTGTTTAGTCCCTTGTTTGAGCCGAATCTGGGTTTAACATGATTTGTTGAGCTTCCTCTGGTGTAGTGGTTGTGGTATTCACTGACCTTTGGGAAGTATTTTGACATGTACATGGGCACCCCGGTCGTATAGTGTATCTTGTAGACCAGGCCCATTGCAAGTTGCTGTACTCTGTCGTCTACTCTAAGCCATCCTAGGTTGGCAAAGTGGGCAGGGGTGAGGTGGGTTCTGGGGTTCAGGTCAAGTAGTAGTCTGACCAGTTTGTTTTGTGATGTTTGTAATTTTGTTTTAAGCGCCTTTGAGGTGCTTTGGTACCATGAGGTGCACGCATAGTCATAGTACCCTTGAATGAGTGCTCCTGCCAGAGTCTTCAGGGTATTCTTGTTTACCAGAGAGGAGATCCGGTACAAGAATCTAGTTCGTTGGTTGACTTTTTTTATTACATTGGATGCCATTTTGTCACAGGAAAGATTTGCCTCTAGGATGGAACCCAGGTAGGTAATTTCGTCTTTCCTTGTGACAATATTGTCACCCACTGTAACTGAGAATCAGTCGGTCTTGCTGAGTTTGTTATTTGAACCGAAGAGAATGGACTCTGTTTTGCCCATGTGTAATGATAGTTTGTTATCAGCGAGCCATATGCAGATTTTGCCTAGTTCCGAGCTGAGGGTTTTTTCAACCTGCAATTTGTTCTTGTCAGAGACCAGCAGGGCTGAGTCGTCCGCAAACAGGAACAAGTTGCAGTCACAGGCTGACGACATGTCATTTGCATAAATTAGGAAGAGTAGCGGTCCTAGTATGCTTCCTTGTGGAACACCACAGCTCACTGTGAGGGGGGGGGATAGAGTACCATTTACCTCTACCATCTGTTCTCTCCCCTCCAGGTAGGATTGCATCCAGCTCACTGATAGGCTATCAAAACCAATTGCTTTTAGCTTGTCCATTAGAATGGAGTGATTGACAGTGTCGAAGGCCTTTTGTAGGTCCAGCATGACCATGCCGCAGTATTTGCCAGCGTCCACCTCTTGTTTGATGTGGTCGTTCAAATAGAGGAGGCATGTGTCAGTGGAGTGGGACGTTCTGAAGCCAGATTGGAATTCGTAGATTAGGTTTTTTTCCGCCAGGTACTTTTCGACCTGTTCGTAGACTATTTTCTCCATGACTTTCGAGATGGAGGTAAGAATAGAAACAGGGCGGTAGTTGCCTGGGTCTAATTTGCTGCCCTTTTTGTGTAGAGGGGTCACTCTCGCAATTTTGAAGTCCTTGGGGACGTGCCCCTGTCTTATAGAGAGGTTTATTATGTGTGTGATGACTGGGGTGATGGCGGCTGCTGCGTCTCTGAGGAATTTGGAGGGGATGTTGTCATGGCCAGTGGCCTTGTTAGGTTGGAGGGCGCTCAATTTTTTGAGTACCTCATCGGTTGTTACCATTTCAAGTTTGAAGTCGTCTTTGTGGACCCCTAGGTTTTTGTAGTATGCTACTATGTGTTCTACCCCATAATGCCCTGAGTGGGAGGGTAGTTTGTTTACCAGTGTTGTGGCTATGTTTGTGAAGAAGATGTTTAAGTAATTGGCTACATCCAGCTTGTCTGTGATGAGCGTGTTGTCCGTCTTTATGTTTATGTTTGAGAATCTGGTTTTAAGTTTTTTACTGCAGCCTAGTTGATTATTGAGTAATTTCCAAAGTTCGCGGGGTTTGTTTTTGTTTTCCTCAGTTTTGTCGTTGATGAAATTTCTTTTTGCGGTTCTGATCATGGTGTTTACGTCATTTCTTAGTCTGTTTCTTTGGATTTTTTGTTCAACCACGTGGGCTTGGAGTTCACTGTTTGAGCTTTTGGAAAGCTTTGTCTGACTTTTATGAAGTTCAGAGCATTTTTTGTCTCTGGTTTTCATAGCGGCCAGTATTTCAGTGTGCATCCATGCCTCAGCGCGATTTTTAACCCTGGTGGTTCTTATCGGTGCCATGTTGTTGAGTATTGCTGTGAATTTGGTTTTGAATCCAAGCCATGTTTCTTCAACCTGTGTACCACTGAGCTCATCTGACCAGTCCAAGCTCCCCAGTTCTAGGTTAAAGGCCTCTCTAGAGTAAGTTTTGAGGTCTCTAGATGTGACTGTTTTGTGACAGCCGGCCTTCTGTTTTAGCTTTTTGCGGGTACAGAAAATCATATAATGATCACTTAACCCGCATGCTATCACCCCTTTACTGGAGATCATGGACTTGTCAGAGGTCAAAATGAGGTCAATGGTGGTTTGTGTCGAATCGCATACCCTTGTGGGTTGTGTGATTAGCTGGCTGAAACCGTGCAGGTCTGGCATTGTTATCTAGAATATCCTGATCTGGGGGGGTGTCTGCCTCCAGCACCTTCACAGGACCTTTTCTCTCTCCACCTTTTATGGACCTCTCTCCAATATTTTCTCCGATACCTCTGTGCCCTGTCTCCCATCTTGTCTATTTCTATAACTTTTTTGTCTTGAACCCTCTTTTTCCACCCTTGTCTTTCCTGCTCTTGCAAGGCATGTTTGCTCTCTTCGTCACTGTGTAATTCTTCTCTTCTCTTTCAGTGGTACTCTCTATTTCTTCTCCTTCGCTCCTCAACTGACAATTTTTGTAGCCATGCTTTCCTATAATACAAAAGTCATGAAAATGTATTAGAATAAGATTATAAAATCAGGTGTCTATTTACTAAACATGATTGATTGATTGACGTTAAAGCTGCAGTGCGTAGTTTCTACAACTAGATGTTGCAAACATCTTCACACTGGCTTGTGCAGACAAAATCCATGTTCAGTGGGAGAAAATTCAAGAAGACAGTCATTCCAATAATCCTAGGGTATATTACAACTGATAAGATTGTGACAACTGACTAGCAAAGAATTATTCTGTTGATTACTCCATACCATAATGTATTACACTATGGATGGAAAGTCAGAGAAAGGATGATGCAGCAATCTAGACACGCATGAACCAGTCCTATATTAAGAATTATTATAAAGATATTAAGATGAAATATCCACAGTTTACCACCATGCAGTTATAGTTCTGACCACAAAGACTTAGGTTTACCAATTTTATAAATATTAAACAAAAATGTTACAAGGCTGCATGCCAGCCTCTGATCCACTCTAAGCCAAGACAGAGCGGCATGCATCCCCCCCAACACTGCTCCTCACAGAGCAGCGGAGGGCGAGACGTGCTGCTCTGTTCTGAGCGAGCTGAAGTTTCTCCAGATCCCGCTTTGAAGTGCTCAACCAAATTGTTGGGCAGTAGTCCAAGTGGGATAGGACTAAAGCTTGTAACATTAGTTTAACTGTCTTCTCACTCAATAGATGAGCACACCTTCTGATCATTGAAATACTCCTACTCATTTTAGCCACTATGTTATTAATGTGCCTTTACCAAGCAAGCTTTTCATCAATAATCACACCCAACAACTTGGTCAACACAATATTTAGTTCCTGATCCGTTCTTAAAGGGGAACTATTTTACTATTTTACACAATTCCTGTGAGTCTATAGAACACCTCTGTAAGGTTTTAAAAAGAAATTCATTGTTTTGTATTTCTAATCAAGTACTCAAAAACAGCATTTTCTGACCTCAAGATCTTAAGCCGTTTTGAGGCTGGGCTCCAGCCACTGTGTGGCCTGGTGCCAACTGCCACACCAACTGCCACATTATTATGCAGCTGAGAAATCTCTGACATCACAGATATGCACATTTTCAGATGACTCAGTTCAGTGAGGGTGAATATTGTGAGCGGAGAATTGGAAGAATGCGCCAATATGAGAATTAGAGACATAGATGGATCCTATTAATATAAGTCCACATAGCCAGGAAACAATGCTAAACACTGAAAAAGGCCATTTATAAAATAGTTCCCCTTTAATTTATTTCTAGAGGACAGCATGATAGTCTTTGTTTTTGAAAATGTTTACTTTAACTTGTTTTCAGTAACCCAATTAGAAACCAACATGAACTCTTCTTGGAGCAACGTATTACCCAAGTTATCTTTTTCTACAGAGACATACATTATCGTGTCATCCGCATACATTTCCGGGCATTTATTCAATACATAAGGTAAATCATTAACAAAAATTGAATAGAGCAAAGGACCAAGGCAACTTCCTTGGGGGACCTACAGTATATGTAGGCCTACATTATGGACTGCACTGTATGCATATATGAGGTTTATTTGTTCACTTGTCTATTTGTTCATTCGTCCACATTCTAGCACATGCAGATAGCAGTTTGATGGAGGTTAACTGGGTCATTAGATCCACTATAAAATACAACTTAAAACTTTAATTCCGAAATGAAGATTTTACAAAGAAAAAATAGACACCTACTAATTGATTGTTGTCATGAAATGATAGGCCCCTATTGAATATTATTCACATTATTATGTATAGCTCAAAGAACAATTTCACAAGTGCAACTCAATGTGTTTTGCAGATTATAGAAACACTTGAAAATTGTATGGGGTAAAAAAATAAAATAAAAATGATTGTCTATATTTATAAAATAATAGCATTGTGTTTGACAGCCTATATAATCATCAGTACGCCTACTTTGAAAATAGTCAGTGGTGAACATGAGGTAACTGATTAATCCCGGATAAAAATGTAGTATAGAGCTTTTTATTTTATTTTAGGCTGTTATCAAGGCATAGTGTTCTTATTATCAGCTGTATCTCCATCATAATGAAGCCGAGCTGGACAACAGATCCCCCCCCCCCTCTCTGTCTGTCTCTCAAACACCCTTTATACATGGTAACGTGCAACGTACATTGCCAAAGCATACGTATAACAATATATAGGAATACATTTACATTAAAGAAATATTGGAACAACAAACAAACAAATACAAAAACTGGTGAGCACTCATTCAAGCGTACTACGACTATGCTTGCACCTCATGGTACCAAAGCACATCAAAGGCGCTAAAAACAAGATTACAAACATCACAAAACAAACTGGTCAGACTACTACTTGACCTTATTCCTATAGAACCCACCTCACCCCTGCCCACTTTGACAACCTAGGATGGCTTAGAGTAGACAACAGAGTACACTTTCAAAGAACACCTACGGGAGGCTGCAATTCGAAACTGGCTGCTGTAAATGTACAGTAAATGTCCTCCTAACCCAATAATACACGAGACCCTCTTCTTGGGACAAAGTAAGGTTTTGTCGATATCCCAATGTACAGTTTTGCTTGTACAGTTGTACAGTTTCCCCCACCCCGCCTACCCAACCCCCACCCCCACCACCTCCAATGTACAGTTCCCCCCCCACCTACCCAACCTCCTCCAATCTACAGTTTCTTCGTCAAATGTATATACTCTCTTTTTTAGACTCTTTTTGTATCACAAACAGTACTGTATTTGTAAATCTGGTATGTCATAAATGTATAGACATAGCAGTAGCCAGTAGGCTACTGTCTATCTGTATGTCGTGTATGTATATGTTATGATGAATTGAAAATGGGGGACCCTGATGTAAACAAGACGAAAGTCTTTCTCTGGTCTGCATCCCCTTAACAATTGTGTGTATTGAGCTGTACTGTATTGTACCCATTCTGCAATCTGTTAATAAAGTTTTCAATCAATCAATCAATCAATCAGAAAACAAATAAACAAGATTATAGTATAAAAAAAAAAGTATAATAATTTAAAGTGAAAGAAAAAGAAAAGTGGAACAGTTACTCAGTAGTAAATGTATTCAATATTTCATCCAGATGCGGTCGGATGATGGTCCCCCCCCCTCTCTCTCTCTCTCTTGGAACAACAGACCAGTCTTGTCTTCTATCGTGGGTGTCGGTGTGTCGGTTTGGACGGTGAGATCCGGTATGAATGGCTTAACGTTAACCACCAAACCAGCCACGTACCGCAGAGAGAACCGCTGGAGCAGAACACCAGCGACACAACACATTAAAGGAATAAATCGAGGATCTCTTGTGTTGTTTGGAACCAGAGACTGGAACCACGGAGCCCCTCCGACACCAAGCCCACCCCCCGACCCACGACTCCGGAATGGTGGTAAGAAACCTGCCTAATAATATCTCTTTCTGAGACATGATGAACAACCGTATATGTGAGGTGAATGTAACGTGTATCTGTCGTTAACTCAACGTTTATCTAACGTTAATGTAACGTTTCTCTGTCGTTCGTTGAGTCCAGAGGACCGTTGGCTCCCTGGAGGACGGATCTTTTATTGTCTCGTCCATTCGCATCACATCAACATTATTAACTTGAGTTTCTAACTCCGTTATTTAAATGTAATGTGACTTGGCTCGTTGCTCCGTGGAGCTCACTAACTGTTGGACTTTGTAAACCCAGTCGGGTAACGTTAACGTTACAGGTTTTAAATAAGTGAGCTAGTAAAAACACAGCTAACGTGATCGTGTTGTTGTTAGAATGAGCTGCTAACGCTGTTCCACTATATGAACGGTTGGATAATAAAACGACATGATGCCATGTAACGTTAACGTTATACGTGTCATAACTGTTAAGGTACCCCCCCTATTGTAACACGCTTAATTTAATCCACATAACGGTAACGTTAGTTAGAGTAACGTCATGATGAAGTATTAAGTTAGCTAGTAGCAACTAGCCGCTCAGACACACACAGCGCCTTCTGCCTTGGCGCCGTTGTTGCCATTAGTAACGCTCCGCGCCGCTCAACCTAGTTATTATGGCCATTGTCTTGTTTTTAGCCTGAAGCTAAGCGTTAGCTGCTTAGCCACACACATGACGACAGTGGGGTAGTTTATATGATCACAACGATTACAGCCGGACAGAGAGGCAAGTTCATGGTTTCCAGCGAAGCTAGCTGTTTTGATTGCTGGTAGTAGTGTCAGTTTGGTCTGTTGGCTAGCTAGCTAACTAGCTACAGTAGTCGACCAGCCCCTCCCTGATGTCATGGCGCTGCTGTGTCCTGGTTGACAGCATCACTGGGACTGTCTGTGGCCCAGATATCATCTCACTGCCGGTTAAACACACTGGCCCGGTTATTATAACTGGACCTGATGGACGTTCCAGATACATACAGGACAGCACAGATACACAACACACACACACACACATACTAAGGAAACATCTAGAACAGGAAAGCATACACCAGTTCTCAGCATGCAAATGACATGTCGTCAGCTTGTGACTGCAACTTGTTCCTGTTTGCGGAGTCGGGGACGACTCAGCCCTGCTGGTCTCTGACAAGAACAAGTTACAGGTTGAAAAAACCCTCAGCTCAGAACTAGGCAAAATCTGCATATATGGCTCGCTGATAACAAACTATCATTACACATGGGCAAAACAGAGTCCATTCTCTTCGGTTCAAATAACAAACTCAGCAAGACCGACGGCTTCTCAGTTACAGTGGGTGACAATATTGTCACAAGGAAAGAAGATATTACCTACCTGGGTTCCATCCTAGAGGCAAATCTTTCCTGTGACAAAATGGCATCCAATGTAATAAAAAAAAGTCAACCAACGAACTCGATTCTTGTACCGGATCTCCTCACTGGTAAACAAGAATACCCTGAAGACTCTGGCAGGAGCACTCATTCAAGGGTACTACGACTATGCATGCACCTCATGGTACCAAAGCATCTCAAAGGCGCTAAAAACAAAATTACAAACATCTCAAAACAAACTGGTCAGACTACTGCTTGACCTTACTCCTAGAACCCACCTCACCCCTGCCCACTTTGACAACCTAGGATGGCTTAGAGTAGACGACAGAGTACAGCAACTTGCAATGTGCCTGGTCTACAAGATACACTAGATACACAACACCAGAGGGAGCTCCACAAATCATGTTAAACCCAGATTTCTGTTCAAACAAGGGACTAAACACGTTTCGCAATTATGCCACATCAATGTGGAACGCCCTACCCAAAGCTGTAAAGGAATGTGAATCACTACCCACTTTCAAAAACACTCTCAAAAAACACCTACGGGAGACTGCAATTCGAAACTGGCCCCTGTAAATGTCCTAACACAACCCCCTCCAATGTACAGTAAATTACCAAGTATGGTCTTGTCAATATTCCAATGTACAGTTTTGTTTGTACAGTTGTACAGTGTCCCCCACCCACCCTCCTACCCAACCCCCCCCCCCCCCCCCCCCCCCCACCCAACCACCTCCAATGTACAGTCCCCCCCCCCCCCCACCTACCCAATCCAATGTACAGTTTCTACGTCAAATGTATACTCTTTTTTTCTGGACTCTTTTTGTATCACAAACAGTACTGTATTTGCAAATCTGGTATGTCATAAATGTATAGATGTAGCAGTACTGTCTATCTGTATGTCATGTATGTCATATATGTTACGATGAATTGAAAATGGGGGACCCTGATGTAAACAAGACGAAAGTCTTTCTCTGGTCTGCATCCCCTTAACAATTGTATGTATTGAGCTGTACTGTACTGTACCCATTCTGCAATCTGTTAATAAAGTTTTCAATCAATCAATCAATCAATTCAATCAATCAATCAAGCAGATCATCTGTGATTGTGACAGTGTGTGAGACTAACGTTACAGGTTTAACTACATAGACACGAGACACCACATAACTGACTCATATGATCCAGATCTGCTCCTGTGTCTGTTTTAGATAATCTAGATCTAGATCACTTCTCGCCCACAAAGGGTTAAACATTACATGTGATCCCAAGTGAGTACGCGTGTGTATGCGTGTGCGCAAGGAGCTTAATTATATCGATTGGGTACAGGGAGCCAGCCAGCTGATGCCACTGTCTATTATCTCACTGTCTGTCTGGATGGCCTCTCTCTCTCTCTCTCTCTCTCTACACGCTGAGTGTCTATGTGTGAGAGAGAGAGTGTAATGTCCAGCAGGCTGCCAATCTGCTCATGGTGTCATAACAAAGCCAGCAGTGTGCAAAAGTGTCTGTAATAATGAGTGTAGTTGGCGTGGACAACACCAGGAGGACACTGATAGGCTACTGAGGACGCACTCCCACAGAGATGTCTGTCTGTCACAGCCAAGACACATAATACAACTATGGGCCAGAGGAGATGCTGTGTAGGTAATGGGCTACTATAATTCCATGGGTAATACAATTCAGTATGTTTACAAGTATCCAGTGATTGTCAGTATTGTGTTACAGGTATTAGTCAGATCCTACCATTTGTTTGTGAACATGTTGATATTGTTTTGGGGGACAAAGAAATAGCTGGATAGATAACCCTTATTATTAAACATATGACCATATTCACTGTTTGCAAACCGTATGCAACAGTAATGTTGGCTAGTATAACATTAACTTACTGGCTCATAAGTAACAGGACTAATAAAGACACCTCTCTGTTTTCAGGTTGTAGCTAATCTAGCTATGATTCGTCCTATTTGCTGGAGTGGTGGGTTTCCATTGCATTAGTGTCCAAATATGGAAGGGTCTGTGTTGCAGATATTAGTCAGATCTTCAGGTCTGATCCTCAACACCTGTTAAAAGAATCGCAATGTGATGTTTTTTCTATGTCGTTCAGTTCAATAAAATGGCCTGTTCTGACAGGATGCAGGGAGAGACTTGATTTTAATATTGACCAAAGAAAACAGTCAAATGGAGAGAGACAGTGATGTCAGCCTTCACTCTATTGTGGAGGACCAATATGAAGTCATATATATATCATGGGAGGATCCTATTTTATTGGATGGAGTTTAGTGCTGGATGAGTCAGAGACAATGACAATGGCTCAGGAGGTAGATCGTCTGGTAATCTGAAGGTTCCAGGTTCAATCCCAGCTCCTCCCAGCAGCGTGTTTTAGTATCCTTGAACAAGACACTTAAACCCAATGAACAGGTTGGCACCTTGCATGGTTGCCTTGGCCATCAGTGTGTGAATATGTGAATTAATGGGTGAATGAGAGGCACAAGTTGTAAAGCACTTTGGATAAAAGCGCTATACATTAAATTCAGTCCATTTAATCCAGTCCAAAACTACCAGAAGAAGTGAGTTAGTATGTAAACAGTGTCATCATAATGTAGCCTTCTAACGACATCACTGGGCCAACATAGAAATAAAACAACATCAGAATGTCCCTCCTTCATCAGGCAACAGGTTGTGTTTACTGTTCAGAGCCTGTTTCAGCTTGTCAGCACCACCACACACACCACCTCCTGTACCGACCTGTGGGGATTGGGAAACACTCACTTCCTCTTTCTTACTATAGGTGTGTGTGTGGAGGGAAGGGCTGGTCCAGGGCCCCGTTCCCCGTACCTGGATAACTGAGTTAGCCGGATAACTTTCGGTTAAGTCTGACTTAAGCCGGACTTTCCGGCTCCCCGTACCTGGATTTTCCAAATCACCATGACAACAGATCCAAAAGTTTGAGCCTGGTCGAAAGCAGGGTTTAAGTTCAAGTTAGCCGGATCAACCATCGCCACGCCCCCGCAAAGGAGTGACAGCGCGTTTCCTGAAATTATTCCCACAGTCTAGGATCTGCGTTATACCATTCTGAATTACGTTTTTGTGCTCCATTCTTCCAGAGGGGTCTTTTGAAATGTAAAATAGACCCAAAATGCTGATACTAAATTCACTTTGTCCTAAATAATGCACGTTATATACCGTGGCGCTCGCTCGGTGCAACAACAACAAAATAAAGAATATTCTAAACACGGGTCTCTCGTTCATTAATGTATAAACAATGAATTTATCCCATCTGGCACAGTGGCTCAGCGGTAGTGCTCAATCCTGGCAACCCAGCGTGTTCGAAACCCCGTGTTTCCAATATAATTTTTTTGAATATAATATTAATTATTATACGCAAAGGTAGCCTGGTTTTAAGTTAAAATATTATAAATCTACATGCATTGAGGATGTCATTCTTTATATAGCTCTCAACGTGCACCAAATTGAATTATTCCTATATTGCAAAAAGAAGGAGACGACTGGGTTTCGAACCCCGGTCGTCTGCGTGAAAGTCAAAAGAAGAACCCGTTACACCACAGAGAAGATAAGTAAAAGATCGACCATACATCAATCAATGGGTAAGGGAGCCGTATCGTTATTCTGTATAACAGTTTTACTAATTATTTTCGCTAGCAAGATCTCATTTGATTATTCAATCCAGCAGGCAAGTTTAAAGAAATATAATCTGATTGATTGAGGTAATGAGGGACTTAAAATTAGCCTATAGATAACGCATTTAACTTGTCGGCGAGGCGATTGAGCCGTACTGCAATATGTTACTAAAGTTTTAAATCAATTAATCAATCAATGCCGCTAGAGAATCAGGATCTCTGCTCTCGACACTTGCTGCCTTCTCGGCTGAGGCGGGCACGCGCATTTATCCTGGGTCTCAAGTCTGGCTTGAGTTAACGAGACTGAATCCACCTTCGAGGAACAGGAAAATCCCGGCTTCAAACATCGGGTTAACTGAATCTGGATAATGACATCTTGATCGACTTAGTTGAACCAGGTACGGGGAACGGGGCCCAGGTGGCATCTTAACCATCCTGTTGACTCAGGGACAGCAAAGAGTTTTATTAGATCTATAATCTTCCCTCTAACTGTGATCTACATGGCACTAATATACAGGAGAATGGTATTGGGTAACCTTTTGTTTGAAAATCAAACAATCATTGAAACCTGGTAAACTGTTAAATGTTGGAACTGAATGATGTGTTTGAATTCAAAGTCGGAGGTCAGTTTGTTCATCTATTCATTTTACAATCTGCTCTCCAGCAGTGTCCCAGATGAATGTAATCACACTAAAAGTGACAAAGATTCCCTGATACAATTGGGACATTTTAGAAATATGCTTTTAAATGTTTTTGAATGTAATTTTTTAATCAATGTTACTATTTGTGTTCTTATTGTCTGACTTATCTTTGTTTTTTTGTGTGTTTTCTTTCTGCCTGTTGTCATCTCAGCATCAGTGGAAATTAGGGTGGTTTCCGAGAATAATGAATTTCCATCATTGCCCATTGAAATAAGCAATGCCCCCCTTCACATCTCCTGAACCATTTGTCCCAGAGACTTGTTCGAGGTGTCAATTAACTTAAAATATTATTTATTCCAACCAAATAGTTTTAAGGGTTTATTCCTCCCAATAGTGTAGTATGTGTAATAGTGTAAATAGTCTTCCATATGTGCACCAATGCACCATTGAGAGCTTGCTGATGGGATGCATTACAGCCTGGTAAGGGAATTGTTCTGCCCACAGCTGCAAATCACTACAGAGAGTAGCGGAGCACATCACTGGCAACAGGATATCTTTCAAGTAGGGCTGGGCGATATGGCCTAAAAATAAAATCCCAGATTTTTTTTTAAATCCGATTTACGATTTTAATCGATTTATTTCTCTTGAAAACTAGAAACGCCAAGGAAATCATTCAAATAACCTTTGTTTTTATTTGACACAAAAAAATTATCAAACCAAGATGAATTTCCCTATTGGGATTGAAGTGCAATTTGCAAACCTAACTTTTACCAATCTTCACTTAAAAAAAAATATATTATATATATATATATAAAAGGTTACTCTTGATCAAATAAAGATGAATGTCCCTATTGGGATTAATAGTGCAATAACTTGCTTTTTCACCAAACTTCACTTAAAACAAATAAAATGTGCCTCTTGATCGTCAAACAAGAATGAATTTCCCTATTGGGATTAATATTAAATATTACCGTAGCTACTAGCTAACAGAGGAGAAAATGGGAGTCTGAGAGGCGGGGTGTTGTAATGCTTTTTTATAAAAAAAAATTATAAATGAGAAGCATGTTTAAATGTTTAGAGTTACATTAAAAAAAAAGTTTCAAGTTTCTTTATTAGTTGTCATACAGAAGTACAGAATACTTTTATACAAAATGCTTCTTTCTGTTTCGCTCCAGAGACTGTGCTAGGTATAAGTATAAAATAAGTATAGCAAGTATAAAATAGAAGTCAAGTACGTAGACAAAAATGTTCAGTATATACATATATACAATGCTCAATGTAGAGTAGAAGTAACTGAGTTACCATACAATATACTATACAGTGCAAAGCAGAAGTGGGATGAGGTACAAGTTAGGTACAATTTACAGTAAGGTGTAATGAGGTATGGGTTGTAGTGCAAATTCTTTACCAATAAATATAAAGTGTGCTTAGGTGTACTAAAGTGGTTAAAGTGGGTGCTGCAGTGAGTTGTATGTTTAAAGTGAGTGTGTGTGTGTGGAATGGATGTGTGTGCTGTGAGTGCATTTGATGGTTGTTGCATAGTGTTATTGTTCGTTGAGCATCCTGATGGCCTGGGGATAGAATCTTCTTCTGAGTCTCTCTGTGCTTGCCATGAGACTCCGGTATCGCTTGCCTGACCGCAGCAGTTCAAACCAGGTATATCGAACCGAAAACCGTTACCCAAAAACCGTGATACGACCCGAACCGTCAATTTTGTGAACCGTTCCACCCCTAACTACCACTACCATCTCCACTGGTTGGTTTACTGACTGACTCACTGGCTGGTTTACTGACTAGCTTGTGAAAGCTGTAGTCGAGGATCAGAGCTGTGGCTTCAGTCTGGAACACAACACTGAATAGAGACGAGTGAGAAGAAGGTCGACGAGAGAGACACAGGAGGAGACGAGGAGGGATAGGTGTTGGGATGGAGAGATGAGTGTCTGTAGGAGGAAGGATGTTTTGATGAACAGGAAATGGATAACAACATTCCTCTCTCTGCACCGTTCTCTTCATTCTGTGTGTAACCAGAGGAACATTATATTATTTTCAATTCCTCTCTTTCCCTCTCTTTATCTCTCTCTCTCCCTAGGTAGGTACTGGTAGACACAGGGTAGGTAGACACAGGGTAGGTAGACACAGGGTATGTAGACACAGGGTATGTAGCCACAGGGTATGTAGACACAGGGTAGGTAGACACAGGGTAGGTAGACACAGGGTAGGTAGACACAGGGTAGGTAGACACAGGGTAGGTGTCTTGTCCTGGGTCAGAGAGGAGCGGAGCTTCTGGTGTTGTTATGTAACACCATTTCTGTGTGAGGAGAGGAGAGGACTCAGAGGAGGCAAGAAAGGAGGTTAGGAGAGGAGGCAAGAAAGGAGGTTAGGAGAGGAGGCAAGAAAGGAGGTTAGGAGAGGAGGCAAGAAAGGAGGTTAGGAGAGGAGGCAAGAAAGGAGGTTAGTAGAGGAGGCAAGAAAGGAGGTTAGGAGAGGAGGCAAGCAAGGAGGTTAGGAGAGGAGGCAAGAAAGGAGGTTAGGAGAGGAGGCAAGAAAGGAGGTTAGGAGAGGAGGCAAGAAAGGAGGTTAGGAGAGGAGGCAAGCAAGGAGGTTAGGAGAGGAGGCAAGATAGGAGGTTAGGAGAGGAGGCGAGAAAGGAGGTTAGGAGAGGAGGCAAGAAAGGAGGTTAGGAGAGAGAAGTTATGTAACCATGTTGGTTTGACAGCAGCAGCTCTATTCTATCAGCTGTCAGTCTGTATGCACTATGCAGTAACTGTGTCAGTCTGTGCAGCAACTGTTTGTGTTTGTGTCAGTCTGTATGCCGTAACTGTGTGTTGGTCAGTCTGTGTATGCAGTAACTGTGTGTCAGTCTGTATGCAGTAACTGTGTGTTGGTCAGTCTGTATGCAGTAACTGTGTGTCAGTCTGTATGCAGTAACTGTGTGTTGGTCAGTCTGTATGCAGTAACTGTGTGTTTGTCAGTCTGTAATGGGTGGGAATCACCAGAGGCCTCACGATACGATAGTATTGCGATACTAAATTTATTGCGATATGCTGAGTATTGCGATGTTTATATTGCGGTTTATTACCTTTTTACATGTGTGTGTGGACTATAGGGCTGACCTTCGATTTTTTTTTTGTAATTCGAAGCTTCGGGCCGAGATTCGATTTTAATTCGAAGCTTCGAGATAAAAAAAAGAAGAAAAAAAAGAAATTAAATAATTTTTTTAATAATTTTTTTTTATGTTGTGGGACTTGTACAGCACTTTGTTCAACTTTGAGTGCTGTAAAGTTTAAACCTTTTAAAATCTTAGACAAACAAAACACTTTGCTTTCATGAAATATTGTAAGCCGTCATTTAATGAGGCTTTATAAAAGCAGCACAATGAACACAAGTCTGTCAGTGCAGAGTCCGACCTCATCTTAAATAACAAACAGCATTGCTTGTTGTAGTTAACAAAGAGAGGCAGAGTTGATTTTGCAAAAAAAAAAAAAAAAATCATATATATATATATTTTTTTTTAAATAATCGAATTTTATTTTCATATTCGAATCCCATGCCCATCGAACGAAGCTTTGAAGTATTTAAGACAGCCCTAGTGGACTACTGTACTATTACAGGTATTGAAATTAACAATGCAACTTCCGTAAAAAAAGTTTTTTTTTATATAAATAAATATTTAAATATTGATACTTGGTGTCCCTGTATCGATACAGTATCGCCACGCAAAGTATCGCGATACTACTACGTATCGATCTTTTCCCCCACCCCTAATGTTTAGTATAGGCAACAGAGTTCATATGGTATGGGTTGAGTATAGGCAACAGAGTTCATATGGTATGGGTTTAGTATAGGCTTCAGAGTTCGTATAGTATACACTTGGATTGCTTTTAAATACAGCACATATGGTACTAGGTCACATGATTACTTAGCTTTAGATACACACATGTAAAAACTGAGCTTGGCAATTTGTTTTATATATATATATATATATATATATATATATGATGCCCTATATAAATGGAATGAACTACAGAAAACTTAAGTTAGAAGACGCTTTCGGGGAGCTCCAGTAGCTCACCGCGTACCTCGAACGCTATTTCGGCGTCGGGGACAACCGTGCGCGTCACGGATCTGGGGTACACGAGTTCGACTCCCGGACTCGCCGCATTTTCTCAGAGTGTCTTTCCCCCGATCTATACCCCATTCAACCTGTTTCTGTCGGTCATGCTTGACCAGAAAAAGCGATAAACGCTAAAAGAACCAGCTGACTGGTCAAAGTAAAAAAAAAGAAGACGCTTTCAACTCTTGATATTTTAGATGTTGCTTGTACTTGTTCCATTTGATATACTTGTTGGTCCAACGTGGTTTTATGTCTATTGTCTGTGTTCTATATATCCCATGTCCTTTCTTATGTAGTCTATATCCATGTCCTTTCTATTCTATGGCCAAATTCAGATTCAGAGTTTTATTTGCCACATGGAATCAATACAATCAGAGTTTCTTCATACATAATCATAAATATCATACCATGGACAAAAGGAGCAGGAAGAAGAATAAATCTTAAGTTACCTGCCCCTTATTCCTAAACTAAACAAGTATTTACTTAATGGTCGGCGTGCAACCTAATTTACACAAAATAATAATTTATACCATATACAAGAAACAAACAATCCACAGTTTAAACAAGATTTTTTTTTATTATAATAATAATAATAATAATAATAATAATAATAATAATAATAATAATAATAATAATAATAATAATAATAATAATAATAATAATAATAATAATAATAATAATAAAGAATAAAAAGAAAAAAATCTCACTATATACTAAATATTTAGTTTAGCATTGGCCATGCAGCCTCTCTCTCTGTGTGTGTGTGTGTGTGTGTGTGTGTGTGTGTGTGTGTGTGTGTGTGTGTGTGTGTGTGTGTGAACTAGTGTCATCCTCACACTCTTGTCAGTCCATATCTCATCACACAACTACACCCTCTCTCTCTCTCTCTCTCTCTCTCTCGTGTACAGAGTTTTGCAGAACCCCCCCCCTTAGCTGCAGCTGGTATTGTGTGTGTGTGTTTAGTATGCTGGCAGTGACTAAGACAAGAACATAGAGAGAGGGAGGGGTGGTGTTTCTTTCCTCCTTCTCTCCTCTTCTTTCTTCTCCTCTCTTCTTAGCTTGTTACCCCCCCTCTCTTTTCTCTCTGTATTTCTCTTCCTCCCCATAGGAATGAATGACTTCCTCCATATTGCAGAGCGACAGAGAACTGAGATGTGAACACGTCTGCATTTCTGAGCCAGACTACATGATGTTAGTAGCATGAAGCATTAAGTCAGTCTGCAGCTCGAACTCTTAAGGTTCCACAGTCCGGGTTTAATTTCCTGGGAAGAGAGGAGCGACAAGCTCTCACGAGAACGAACACCAATCGGAGAGCAGTTGTTCTGTCACATTCACAGCATCAGAGATGTGTTTTGTTAAATTTGAACTGAACAGGCACCTGTTTCACTAAATATGAACAGACTGATCGAGAGTTTGTAGCCAGCAGTGGATCATAGTGTCAGAATGTCATATAGAATGTTTTTTTATTCTTTTTATTTAATTTCTTTTATACTGAAAACATTTCTAATAACCAGTCATTTTACTTTGAAGTCAAACTAATATGTCAGGGTATTTCTACTTTGACGTAATTTTTTGTTTAGGATTTGTGTACTTTCTCCACCACTGAGAGCTTCCCTCAGGGAAGGGAGGAGGAGAGGAGAGGGGGAGGAGGAGAGAAGGAGAGGGGAAGAGGAGAGAGCAGGAGAGGAGAGCAGGAGAAGAGAGCAGGAGAAGAGGAGAGGCGAAGAGGAAAGAGAAGGAGAGGGGGAGGAGTAGCGAGCAGGACAGGGGAAGAGGAAAGAGCAGGAGGGGAGGGGGAGAGGAGCTTGGGGTCCTGGTTGATCCAGTGGTCTGTTTTAATATGTAGTGTTGCACGGTATACCAATAGTAGAAGGGTATTGCGATACCCTGCCTCTACAAATGGTACAATACCCCATTTTATTAGTACCAGTACTTCAAGAATTACACTGCTTTAATAAGAGCCATATTTGGTTGCAGGGCAGAGTGTCTGTGTCTGTGTGTGCAGCGCTCTGCTTCCACTCAGACATAGTGGTCATATAACATCTATCTGAAGTGCTTAGTAAGCATCAGTAATACAGTACAGCTGCCGCTACTGAAAATATCCGTCATTTCCACAAAGTCAGTGCAAATGTACCATCCAGGATACCTGAGATGGTTTCCTGGTAGTATCATGGTTTTACAGTGAGAGTGCTGTGTGGCTGTTCTCAGCTGGATACATTCCCAACATTAGCGTTGCAGCTGGCAGGGAGCTCTAACATTGATTTGGCAAACGGCCGTTTGAATGGTGATCCTCGTACTGTCGTAGTGGACTGATACTTGCTCTTTGCAAAAATTACAGACGACGGTGTACCTCTGCTGAATCTTGCCATGTAAACCGTGCCTTTCAGATGTTGAGGAGTAGTAGCAGTTAGCACGTTGCTAACAACAACTAAAATAGGTCCTAATAATCTAATCTGGTTCTAAAATAGGTCATAATAATATAATCTGGTTCTAAAATAGGTTCTAATAATAGAATCCGGTTTTAAATAGGTCCTAATATATAATCTGGTTCCAAAAATATGTTCTAATAATATAATCTGGTTCTAAGGGTAGGATACTGTGTAGGACATTCAATGAATCGATTGTGAGACTTCCATGTCTTGACTAGTAGGGAGTTCTCTCCTCTGACCTCCTTCCATCCATCCTAGCTCTCCTCGGTTCTCTCCTCTATTGTCTTCAGTGGATGGATGAAGGAGGGATGGGGGGAGGGATGAGGAGGAGCTGCTGTTATGCTTGACTGCCCCATCCTCTAGTCTCTATTGTCTCGTGTAGTTAGTGTCTATTGTTGTGTGTTGTCTTGTCATCCTCTCCTCTATTGTCTCGTGTAGTTAGTGTCTGTCGCTGTGTGTTGTCTTGCAGGGTATTGTGGTGGTTGGTCAGTATTGGGGTCAGATTTAGACCACCTGCTGCTGGGGAAACACAGACAGACAGGCAGAGAGACAGACAGACAGGCAGGTAGAGAGAAACACACAGAGAGACGGGCAGGCAGAGAGACGGGCAGAGACATACATGCAGGCAGAGAAAAACACACACAGAGAGACGGACAAACAGACAGACAGAGAGAGACAGACAGACAGACAGACAGACAGACAGACAGACAGACAGACAGACAGACAGACAGACAGAGACAGGCAAGCAGAGAGAAACACACAGAGAGACGGAGTTCAAGCAATAAAAAAAAAAAGCGAAAAAAGGCATTATAGCGACATGTAGCCTAGAATGGTCGTAAGGGGTGAGCTACAGAGTTTAGAAAAACTGAGGGAGAAATTTGGATTAGAGGAACATGAACGATATCGATACCTACAAATAAATGATTATTATGACAAGGAGATTAAAACTGATACTGACAATGAAGTTATTGAGGTATTTCAGGGCTCCAGACTAACTTTTTCCACTGGTGCTTCTTACTCGAAAGGGCGAAATCCATACTAGTAGGCACGATCTATAGACCACCAGAGCAGAGTGGCTTCTATGACACACTGGATGGGTGTTTAGCTGGGGTGGAAGGTGTAGAAAAGATTCTTATCGGGGACTGGAACACGGATATGCTACGTAAAGAAGCACCCGTCTTCAAGGCCTTCGGTAGGTTTTGTGATCTGCACGGTTTCAGCCAGCTAATCACCCAACCCACAAGAGTATGTGATTCAACACAAACTACCATTGATCTCATTCTGACCTCTGACAAGTCCATGATCTCCAACAAAGGGGTGATAGCATGCAGGTTAAGTGATCATTACATGATATTCTGTACCCGCAAAAAGCTAAAACAAAAGGCCGGCTGTCACAAAACAGTCACATCTAGGGACCTCAAAACCTACTCTAGAGAGGCCTATAACCAAGAACTGGAGAGCATGGACTGGTCAGATGAGCTCAGTGGTACACTAGTTGAAGAAACATGGCTTGGATTTAAAACCAAATTCACAACAATACTTAACAACATGGCACCCCTAAGAACCACCAGGGTTAAAAATCGCGCTTAGCCATGGATGCACACTGAAATACTGACCGCTATGAAAACCAGAGACAAAAAATGCTCGGAACTTCATAAAAGTCAGACAAAGCTTACCAAAAGCTCAAACAGTGAACTCCAAGCCCACGTGGTTGAAGAAATGACGTAAACACCATGATCAAAACCGCAAAAAAAAATTTCATCAATGATACAACTGAGGAAAACAAAAACAAACCCTGCAAACTTTGGAAATTACTCAACAACCAACGTTACGCTGGCGTTCGGATTTTAGGTAAAAATTTTCACACACAAAAAAAAAACGAGGCGCGCAAGTCGAGGTGAGGAGGCGCGCGTCACCGCTCGGCTCAATTATTCATAGCAGCTGTAATGGCAAGAAAGTGGGAAGAAGTCACCTGTGTGGAAACACTTTAAATTAGCGGAGGATAAAGGAAAGGCTTTGTGTGTCAAATAGTGTTGTAAAAAATATCAAAAAATCGATACATATCGATTCTGAATATTTAAAACGGTTTCAATACTCATTTCCCGAAATATCGATATTTAATTATTCATAAGAAAGAAAAATATTTTTTTTTTACATTTTAAGATTTAACCTTTTTCACCGTGGTATCGAAAATGGTATCGAATATAGATACTTTTCAAGGTATCGTATCGAAGTTCGAAATTCCAGTATCGTGACAACACTAGTGTCAAATGTGTGACAAGCACTTGGCATTCCACGGTGGCACATCAAATCTGGCTGCTCATTTAAAAAAGTATTTGGCGCTAATTAGAAGTTTCGCCATTCCCCATACACGATGCCCTGTTGGCCTGGCCTCAAATAAATGTAATAAGAACAAAATTATATAGGCTAATAATAATAACAAATTCATTATTTTAGGTACATAAACTGGATCTGGACGGCGGGCCCACCTCCTCAACCATACAGACAGACACTACTGCAATTTGATAATAAACCAATGAGCGAGAAGAGAAGGAAGGAGTTATTGGACTTCATTGCTTTGGACATCATCAGACAGTCAGTACTGGATCTAACAAAATGGATTTATGGATTGGATGCACATTTATGGAAAGTTCAAGCCCGCCAGACCAGAAAGCTTCTGGGAGACATGCGACGGCTATTCCAATTCATATGGCGATGTTCTACCGGGCCGGCGGCAAAAAGTTAGTCTGCGTTATATGATATTATGTCTGACTGCTGTCGGACCGCGATACGGGTCGTCTTTTCCCTTTATTTTCTTCTGAGTGCTTTGTTTACATGTTTACATGAACAGCCACCACTGTAAATAAAAAATGTTCACCGATAGACTATGCAATGCCGCCCCCCCGTAGGATCTATAATGATTAGGGGTGTAAAGGTATCCGTACCGAACCGTTTCAGTGTGTACCATACCGTACTGAACGGCTGTGTACCGAACGAATACAACGGTATGTTAACCACTATGTTAACCACTTTTTTTCACAATCTAATATAATAATTTTTGTACAAGTCAATTGTTAATTTCAATATAGAATATTCGTTGCCCTACAAGTACAATTAATTACTGCACACTACATCACCCCTGAGTGGAACATGGCAAGCCAAACTTTTCCCCACTGTACCGAAAACCCATACCGAACCTTGACTGTAAAACCGAGGTACGTACCGTACCGTGGTTTTTGTGTACCGTTACACCCCTAATAATGATAAAATTAATTAATAAAAAAACGAACGTTCGAACGTCCGTTCAAAAAACCCTGGCGAACTCTGAACCCTAAAAACAGGGTACGGGGACAGCCTTACAACCAACTAGACTGCAGCAAAAAAAAATAAAAACCAGATTTACAAACATAAACATAAAGACAGAAAACACTCTCATCACAGACAAACTGGATGTGGCCAAAACCTAACATATTCTTTACAAACATAGCCACAACACTGGTTAATAAACTACCCTCCCACTCAGGGCATTTTGGGGTAGAACACATAGTTGCATACTACAAAAACCTAGGGGTCCGCAAAGACGACTTCAAACTTGAAATGGTAACAACAGATGAGGTACTCAAAAAAAACTGAGCGCCCTCCAACCTAACAAGGCCACTGGCCATGACAACATCCCCTCCAAATTCCTCAGAGACTCAGCAACCGCCATCACCCCAGTCATCACACACATAATAAACCTCTCCATAAAACAGGGACACGTCCCCAAGGCCTTCAAAATTGCGAGAGTGACCCCCCCTGCACAAAAAGGGCAGCAAATTAGACCCAGGCAACTACCGCCCTGTTTCTATTCTTACCTCCATCTCGAAAGTCATGGAGAAAATAGTATACGAGGTCGAAAAGTACCTTGCGGAAAAAACATCCCACTCCACTGACACATGCCTTCTCTATTTGAACGACCACATCAAACAAGAGGTGGACGCTGGCAAATACTGCGGCATGGTCATGCTGGACCTACAAAAGGCCTTCGACACTGTCAATCACTCCATTCTGATTGACAAGCTAAAAGCAATTGGTTTTGATAGTCTATCAGTGAGCTGGATGCAATCTTACCTGGAGGGGAGAGAACAGATGGTGGAGGTAAAAGGTACTCTACCCCCCCCCCCCCTCACAGTGAGCTGTGGTGTTCCACAAGGAAGCATACTAGGACCGCTACTGTTCCTAATTTATGCAAATGGCATTTCGTCAGCTTGTGACTGCAACTTGTTCTTGTTCGTGGACGACTCAGCCCTGCTGGTCTCTGACAAGAAAAAGTTACAGGTTGAAAAAACCCTCAGCTCAGAACTCGGCTGAATCTGCACCTGGCTCGCTGATAACAAACTATCATTACACCTGGGTAAAATAGAGTCCATTCTCTTCGGATCAAATAACAAACTCAGCAAGACCGACGGCTTCTCAGTTACAGTGGGTGACAAAATTGTCACAAGGAAAGATGAAATTACATGTATGGGTTCCATCCTAGAGGCAAATCTCTCCTGTGACAAAATGGCACAGTCAACCAACGAAAAAGTCAACCAACGAACTCGATTCTTGTACTGGATCTCCTCTCTGGTAAACAAGAATACCCTGAAGACTCTGGCAGGAGCACTCATTCAAGGGTACTATGAGGGGCGGCTGGGTGGCGTAGCGGAGGTTGCGCTCGTCACCAATGCAAGAGGCTGCGGTCTCGACTCCCGGAGTCAGCATTGCCTGCGGCTTGGGCCAGTCGTCATACTATCAATTGGCAGAGGTAGCGGGTGGAAAGTCGATGGGTGGGGATTGGACGTTGTGGACAGCAACGCCTATAGGTCGGTTGGGTGACGCCTGTACAGCAGAGTCAGGAAGTATCGGGGGCAGCGTGAGCCTCCCACGCGTTACTCCTTGCCACTGAGAGACCGAGCTGTCTGGTGAAAAGATGCAACAGGGCCAGGCTGCAAGGCTTCTATCCTCACTACAGCCGACCAGTGGGAGGCATAATCTAGCAACATTCAAGATAGGGGAGGGGAGAATTGAAGGGAAAAAGAATTGGCGATACGAAATTGGGATGGGAGAAAATAAGGAGAAAAAGTGGATAAAAAAAAGGGTACTACGACTGCTTGCACCTTATGGTACCAAAGCACCTCAAAGGCGCTAAAAACAAGATTACAAACATCACGAAACAAACTGGTCAGACTACTACTTGACCTTACTCCTAGAACCCACCTCACCCCTGCCCACTACCTAGGATGGCTTAGAGTAGACGACAGAGTACAGCAACTTGCAATGGGCCTGGTCTACAAGATACACTACACCACACAGGTACCCATGTACACAGGGAACAAAATAAGTACCAGCCAACCGCCAATGGCTGGTAAAAAATCTGCCTGGCTGGTAGTTTTTCAAATCTACCAGCCAAATGGCTGGTAAGTCAAAAAGTTAAGTTTGTTCCCTGAGAGCAGAGCTACACAGCAGTGCGCCTATTTTGCGAGCCGAAATAAGTCTGTGGTTTTTTCTTCTTCTCACAACGGGTCAAATGCATCTAACATGCATTGCATCATCGCCATTCCTTTATGCCCACATCGCCCGAAATGAACGTTATGTTAGCGTAAGCTAACAAGCTAATCCTGATCAGAGGCAGAGCCATAGAGAACAGCAGACAGTGTGGACTGGGGAAAGGGAAATGGGGGGGGGGGGGGGGGGGCACTCTCCCTTTCTCTGTGCGTGTGCGTGCGTTTGGAAAGACGATGAAGTCACTAGTCAGGACTCAGGAGAGGAGTATATTGTAGTAAACTGAGGATTACTGAGGATGCACAGATAATGTTGATATTCAAATATAAAAAGGTTTCGAGAGGAGTGGAAGTTTGAAGACAGACTAGACTACAATATGATGCGGGGGTGGTGAGTTGAAACAGTGTGTGTGTCCCCGACCCCACTTCTATGTTTCAATAAATTATTTGCATTTAAAACTATTAACGCTGACTCATTCCTTCAGTCCACTCAAAATTATGCTAATATTCCTTATGTTGTTTATGATATTAATTGAAAATAGCATATGAGAGTATTATATAGTAATAATAACACATGGCGATATACTAAAAAGCTATTTAAAATTTTTGGCTGGTAAAAAATCTGCCTGGCTGGTAGTTTTTAAAAATCTACCAGCCAAATGGCTGGTAAGTCAAAAAGTTAAGTTTGTTCCCTGCATGTACATGTCGAAATACTTCCCAAAGGTCAGTGAATACCACGCCCACAACACCAGAGGGAGTTCCACAACCCAGATTCGGCACAAACAGGACTAAACACATTTCGCAATTATGCCACAACAATGTGGAACGCCCTACCCACAGCCATAAAAAGATGTGAATCCCTACCCACATTCAAAACCGCTCGTAAAGAGCACCTACGGGAGGCTGCAATTCGAAACTGGCCACCGTAAATGTCCAACCCCCCCCCTTCTAATAGACAGTCTCCTCCCCACCATATGTATATATTCTCTCCCCACCGTATGTATATTTTTTCTCCCACCCACCCCCTCCTAATGTACAGTCTCCTCTTCATCATATGTATTCTCTGTTAGGATCTATGGGTAACTACTGTATATTTGCATATTGTATATGTCACAAATGTAACAGTACTATATACCTGTATGTCCCTATGCCATAAATGTCATGATGTCATGTATGTTGTGTATGTCATAAATGTCACTATGAATTGAAAATGGGGGACCCTGATGTAAACAAGACAAATGTCTTTCTCTGGTCTGCATCCCATTAACAATTGTGTGTATTGAGCCGTACTGTATTGTACCCATTCTGCAATCTGTTAAATGAGGTTTTCATTCATTCATTCATTCATTCACTGAAAATATTAGGAGCACCAGCACAAGACAGTGTAGAGACTAGAGAGAGACAAATGGAGCAGCAATTACTCTAAGCTATCGGATTGGTGTAGTGGTTAACACTGTCGCCTCACAGCAAGAAGGTCCAGGGTTCGATTCCCGCTTGGGGACCAGGTTTCCATGATGCCAGGTACTCAGGTGGGGTATCTCCCAGGCCTTTCTGTGTGGAGTTTGCATGTTCTCCCCGTGCTCGCAAGGGTTTCCCCCCGATAAGATAAACCCAATGGAAAAACATGCACAACAGATCGCTAACGCTGTGGCGTCCTTGGGGTTGAGATGAGCAGCACGGCTTGGCTCGCTAGTTTCTGAAAGCCACAAGGCAAACTACTTTAAACGTGATTCTGGGACTCTGGAAAGCACATTACTAAATTGTTAGTGGGGCAAGTCTCATCTACACACTACAGTGCTCCAATTTTGAATTCGATCACACATCATTATGGGCTCTACAGTGTGAGCATTTCACTCGCATTTGCCCCTTAAAATAGATTTGTGCGAACCGGACAAATCATTTAGGAGCATGGTGAGCGAGTAATGGTTTTGGGTAGTGGGCGTGTCAAAACGCAATTGTCATTTCATAATATACACAGAGCAGTGCGGACCTTAAATTTTAGAAGCTACAGGTATGACATCTAACTATTCAGCTGTGTGACAACTTATCTCACGAGTCACGCTGTTTTTATGTGTTAGGAAAACTCCGCGAGCAATGGTCTAAACGCACCTCGTCGCGGTAAAAACCTCTCCCTCTCTCTCTCTCTCTCCGCTGTTTCTTTTTTTTGTTTTTCTGATCCACTTTTTCTCCTTTTTCTATTTTTTTCTCCCACCCCAATTTAGCCCTCCCCTGTCTTGAACGTTGCTCGCATGTGCCCCCCACTGGCCGGTTGTAGTGAGGATAGAAGCCCATCGCATGTCCCCTCCGATACATGTGTAGGCAGCCAGTCGCATCTTTTCACCTGCCAGCATGGACTCTCATTTGGCTCCTAAATCTTTGTGTGCTCCTAAATTTTTTCATTTAGGAGCACATGTGCTCCTTGGGAAAAAGGTTATCTCGAAGTATCTTAGAATCTATAATATTTCACCAGGTACCAACGAAAGTTCAAAAAGTGACAGCCCTATGATGTAGATGCTTTTTCATTTATATGATTTCATTGAGATGTAATTAACACACTACAAGGATTCAGTGTTCTCTGGTGACGGGAGGAGATATTCAAACTAAATGAATGTGTGCAGAACAGTTCAGAGCCTTGTGATATGCGTTAGATTATGTGTAAAATAAATCTGAGTTCTTCGGTGAAGTGCTCCTTTATTTAACACATTCACGGCCAGGGGTAGCTGTTTACCTTCTGGGTAGAACGCCAGCGCTGTAAGTCAATGGGGCGCTTTGTTCACTTGCGAGTGCTTAAAATATATGAAATATTATAGCTATGGATCTAATACACCCGTCGATTGTCAGTGAGTTGCTTCCAGTCAACATGCACAAAACGGATTGTTTTTTCATCCCTACATTTCCGTTTTATACCGTTTTGAATATGAGTATAGTTTGGGTTAGGGGTGGAACGGTTCACAAAATCTACGGTTCGGTTCGTATCACGGTTTTGGTCACGTGTCTCGGTTCGGTTCGATTTTTCTTCTTTTTTTTACACCAAAAATACCATACATCAGCATAAGATATATAGCCTAAAATAATCCAACTTTTCAGTTATTCTCAAGGACGTAGTCATGCAAAAACTGAAACAATGAGGCAGTTTGACATCAGCCACATTATTTTGACAGTGACGGTTAGAGCTAGGAGAGAGAGAGGAGGCATTGCTGATTTAAACATGCTTCTCGGCGGGCAGGTGGCGTAGCGGAGATTGTGCTCGTCACCAATGCAAGAGGCTGCAGTCTCGACTCCCAGAGAGTCAGCATTGCCTTGGCTTGGGCTGATCGCTATACTAACTCGTTTGGCTGAGTTAGGGGGAGGGAAGCCGTGGGTGGGTCCTGGGCGTTGTGGACAGCGACCCCTACAGTTCGGTCAGGGCGCCTGCACAGCGAGGGTAGGATCTGGAGAAAGGTAGTGTGACCTTCCACACGTTACACTCTCCCGGTGAGAATCTGCGCTGGCTGCCGGCTGGCTGCACATGTGTCGGAGGAAAACATGTGACCGTCTCCGGCCTCCCGGACCAACAGTAGGGGGGGGTGCGGCGGTGCGCAACAACCAGGAAGGGGGTTGGGAATTGGCATAACAGTGGGATGGGAGAAAAATCGTGTTTGTGTTTGGCACACAAAGACCAAACTGACTGAAAAATATGGCAACATTTGTCAAAGTATTAACTTAGTGCAAACAAACAAAATAATTAAACCTTTTCTATTTTTGTGGCCACATTATAGACAAAGGCCAGCCATCAACATAAAGTATGAATATGCTCAACCAGCACTAGACTTTCTTATCAAAAAGGAAAAGTCACTGTTATTTAAAATAAATAAATCATGTGTACTAAATATATATTTACTTTTTAATTGCATGAAACATTATGAAGTATTCTCTTATGCCGCTTTTCACTGCATGGTACCTAGCCCCTTCCGTGACTGCGATGTGCAAGCCAGGGGCTTTTGAATCCGCAGTCACTCGCAGCTCCATAGCAGCCAGGCTAATTTGGACCACCAAGCACTGCTTAAAAGCTCGGGTGGGTCCGAAATATATCAGATATAAATTTCAAAGGTACCCAGCGTTCAATTAGGGTTTCATACACACCCGCGGCAGGGTTTGAAAGCTCGGAGTTGCTAATAAACATTTTAAATCATTTTTATAAAACGAGTGGTACTCACAGAGCGAGCCTTGGCAAAATGGCTTCTTCTTCTTCTACTGCTTTTGTGACATGCCTGGTGCGTCCAGCAATCACTGCACTCCCTATCGGTCCCTGTTGGTCATTACCTATAGGCCATTACAGGGTAGAATCTGCTGAGCGCGTCTCCTGTGTATTGTTGTAATGACCAACAGGGACCGATAGGGAGCACAGTGATTGTTTGACGCACCAGCCATTTTGCCAAGGCTCGCTCTGTGAGTACCACTTGTTTTATAAAAATGATTTAAAATGACTGCGGATTCAAAAGACGTGATATTAGCGATTTAGTGAAATCCACTTATCACGTTGTCATTTTTCGCCTGATTATCTAATCATCCTGAAATCAATGCTAGATTATCGTTATTATCCTTCCTCATGCAAGAACGAAATGTGGTTTAGACCCCCCCCCCCCTCCTGCCACCAACGGCACACACACACAGCAGCCTTGTAGATGTATGGTGGTGACCGGTTACCTCGCCGGAGTATTTAAACCCTGCCCACACGGCTCAGCTTGGCCCAGAAAAAAAAAGACATGGTTTCTAATGGCGTGCAATAGTGGCCACAATGCGTTAGGGGGCGGTATTGACCGTCTGCAATCGCAGACATACTCAAAACAGCATGCACAAGGTGTCTCGATGAATTATGAATGGCAATAGCGAAAAAATAAATAATGAGTTAAAAACGTATATACGTGATTGGCCGTCAAGCACTGGCTCCCAATCACGTATATTATATGTGAATGGCCCCGGATGTGTTAACACCAGGTAACTAAACGTTAGTAGAACAACGTCACCACATCTGCCAACAAAGATACTGTTACATCAGAGAACTCATTTATTCACAAAACCATCACCATTCAATGTCATTGAAGAGTCCTGTGCTTGATAAGTACTCGATTACTTCCCATAATCACGTTTTCATGCATTTCTTTATGGCCGTATGTGTATTACATGATATTACATGATACGCCTAGTAAATTAGAATCTTAGTGGTCACTATAGGGCTGTACCAAATGTCATTTTTTTTGTTTTTACATTCGAAGCTTCGATTGAATTATCTCTAACTAGTAATCTTTAACTGCAACTGTGAAGTAAACCCCCTTTAAACCGATTGAAGACAAAAAAATATATAATAATAATAATAATAAAAACAAATTTTTATTAATTTATTTTTATCCTGGCATCTTCTATGTAGGTCGTACCAAGCGGCGTCTGCGGGATCGTTTAGCTGAACACAAATACGCCATCAGAACCAAAAATCATGTTTATCCCATAGCCAGACATTTCACAGAAGTACACAACAATAACGATTCTATACTGAAAATTGTGGGCATTGAACATATCAAACCTCTTATTAGGGGCGGAGACCGCATCCGCAAACTCAATCAGAGGGAAACATTCTGGATTCATAGCCTTGACGCTCTTAATGCCCCTGGGCTAAATGAGGATATTGACTTCATGTGTTATCTTTGATTTCTATACTATATGTTTATTGCCATTGTATTATGTGTATTCTTTGTACCTTACATAGGCTACATAGGCTATTATATTTTTCTGTATATTGCTTACTGATTATTTATCTATGCTTATACTTATAGCCTGTTTGATATATATTTTTTATTTTTCTACACTGTCACTGATTGATGGCTCCGCCCTTGCGTGTGCCTTCCAATCATCACTCGGTTCAATCATTTGGTGTTTATTGCTTGATTGTTTCACCTGACACTCACCTGTGGGTATGTAAGGGGGTGATGTGGTTGTACATTTTACTCTAATCCTGATGAAGACCGCTATGGTCGAAACATGTTGATTAGATTTTAAATGACTTAGCCACCTTTAATAAAGGCCTTTTAACCATCTTCCCTCTGGATTTTACATATTTTTGAGTGCCTGGATCGACTCTCTTCTCTAAAAAATTCAAATGTTGATTTAGAATTTGAATGTCAACATTATGATCGAAGCTTCGAAGCATTCGGTACAGCCCTAGTGGTCACGTTGGCCGGGCCAAAACATTGCCAGCGTAAACCCTGACACACACACACACACACACACACACACACATACATAAACACACACACACACATAAATCTCACATGCACACAGCCGCCCACCCCCACTGTTCATCTGAGAAAACTATTCACACACACCCCAACACACACACACACACACACACACACCAGTTCCTGTGCCAACATACCAGGATGTGTTACCATAGTGACTGTGATACTATAGTATTAGAATGAACTGAATAGGAACAACAGGCCTCCCTCCTATGTATGTGTGTGTGACGAGAAAGAGAATGAACAGAGAGAGAGAGACGGAGAGCAAACTATTTCTCATTTCAATCATATCTAGTGCCTCTCGGTTCAGATGTAAGAGAAATCCTTTCTGATGCTGAATATGTGACGGGGCATCTGCTCTCTGATTGGTGTTTGCTCTGGTGGGGGCGGGGGGTTACCTTGTGACATCATACAGGGATTTCACTCTTCTGTTCTCTTTATCATTGAAAACTGGTCAGTCAACATTTTAGCTTTTTTGTCATCAATGGTGGTGTCCTGTATTAATGGTGTATAAATAAATCGTGATCATGATTTTAGCCTCCACAATGAATTAAACATGATCGCCTGTGATATTGACACATTTCATTTAGAATGTCTGCTCTTCTACATCAAATCAAGTGCTCCTTGTTCCATTTAGAATGTCTGCTCATCTACAGAAAACAACATCATGGAGGAATTTCAATCAGGCTTCAGAACGCACCATAGCACTGAAATGGCTCTTACTAAAATAATCAGTGACCTCAGAATAAACTCTGATGCAAACAAAGTCTCAAATTCTCGTCCTATTAGATCTAAGCGCAGCGTTTGACACGATCGACCATGATATCCTAATAAATCGTCTAGGAAAGTTAGTTGGTCTTTCTGACTACTATGTATTAAACTGGTTCAGAACATATATCGAAGGGAGAAAATATTACGTCAGGCTTGGAGATCATTCTTCTGAGAAACATGACACCTACTTCGGAGTTTCACAGGGGAGATGCCTTGGTCCATTATCATTCTCACTATACATGCTGCCACTCGGAGACATCATTAGAAAACACAATGTCTGTTTCCATAGTTACGCAGATGACACACAGTACATCTCCGCTGAACCAAATGATCACACAGCGATTAACTCCATTTCCGCCTGTCTCGTAGCAATAAACAAATGGATGACTAACAACTTCCTAAAATTAAATGAGGACAAAACTGAAATCCTACTAGTCAGTCCTATAATAAAAAGAGAAATGTTACAGAGCAATATGGGGCAACTTACTCCTTGGATCAAACCCGAAGTTACAAGTCTTGGTGTTATAATAGACTCAGACCTAAGCTTTAAATCGCACATCAACAAGGTGACAAAAACATACATTTTCCACCTTAGAAACATAGCTATGGTACGGCCATTTATAAATAAAGAATATGCTGAAAAACTGATCCATGCCTTTATCTCAAGCCGCCTTAACTACTGTAATGTACTCCTCACCGGCCTCTCAAAAAATAAAACAGAACGACTCCAACTCATTCAAAACTCGGCAGCTAGGCTACTAACTAGAACCAAGAGGAGAGACCACATCAGTCCAGTATTAGTTAACCTACACTGGCTTCCGGTAAAATATTTAGAATCGATTTCAAGGTCCTCCTCCTTATATACAAAGCACTAAATGGAACCGGACCAAGCTACATTGCAAATTCTCTAGTCAACTATGTGCCTTCTAGAACATTGTGATCATCTACTACTGGTCCTAAAGCGAATCGGGGATGCAGCCTTTCCAAACTATGCACCAAAGTTATGGAACACACTACCTATGGACATTGGGGAAGCTCGATCTAAAAAATAAGCTAAAAACCTACCTCTTCACCATAGCCTTTTAATACTTATTTGATATGGTCGTTAGTTTAGTAATTATTCTATTCTACAATTTTATTGCACTGTACTATTTTACTCTGTCTATTACTTTTTTATTACAGGTTAAAAACTGTCAGGTATTAAACTGTGCGGGTATCAAACAAGAAAGACTGTCAGGCTTTAAAACTGTGTAGAACCCAGGCCTAGAACTGCACCCTGAGAGTGGGAACTGCGCCCTGAGAGGGATGTTTGCCCTGAGTGTAGGGCTGCAACGATTAGTCGACATAATCGACGACGTCGATCATAAAAACTCGTCGACGCTGAATTTTTGCGTCGATGCGTCGTATAATTTTTTATTTTTTTTTGCACTACCTATCTTTGTGAAAGTGGCTTCTCAGCTCTGGTCCAGCTGAAGACAAAGCAGAGGAACAGATTGGACATTGAGCATGACCTCAGGGTTTCTTTGTCTACCATCACCCCAGACTTTGAGACTCTTGTCAGGAGCAAACAACATCCCCAGTTATCCCATTAGTTCCCTGGGAT
This sequence comes from Notolepis coatsorum, assembly GCF_963971535.1. Lineage (NCBI taxonomy): Eukaryota > Metazoa > Chordata > Actinopteri > Aulopiformes > Paralepididae > Notolepis > Notolepis coatsorum. The sequence goes on from NC_140183.1 coordinate 30,267,826, forward strand.
GTTAAGCTAAGAAGTCTGGTAAGAAGGATATATTATTTATTATTATTATTATTATAATTTTATTTCATTGTGTTTTTAGCCCTAGTTGCACTTTTGTTGCAACCCCAGTTATCCCATTAGTTCCCCCAAACTTACTGTCGGTCTGTTATGTTAAGCTAAGAAGTCTGCTAAGAGCCCGGAAAAGGAGCCGCGCCCACAGGAAGCAGAGATGGAGGGTGTGACAGAAATAATCGTTAGATTAGTCGACTAATCGGAAAAATAATCGACATTAGTCGACTACCAAAATAATTGTTAGTTGCAGCCCTACCTGAGTGGGCGGTTCGAAGGGTCAAAGTGGGTATCAAACAGGAGGGAAGACTGTCAAGTTTTAAACTGTGGATACCAAACAGAGAAGGTAAAGACGACTTTAAACTGTTAAACAGTAATCCAGAACAATTTTATTGCACTGTAAAAAACTGATTTTATATGTCTGCACTTTGTGCTCATTTTATGCTCATTTTATGTCTATTCTATTCTACTATTTTATTGCACTGCACTATTGCACTATTGTCTATTTTATCGTACTATTTTTATTCTTGTCTATTTAAAACTGAATCAAACCATAAACAAGGTGGGATGTTGGATCCTAATGTGAAAAACTGATATGTGCACTTTGTGCTCATTTTATGCTGCTCTTTTTTCTGTTGTGAAGCACTTTGAGCTGCAGTTTCTGTACTATTACTTGTAATAATAATAACATCAAATCAAGTGCTCCTCGTTCCATTTAGAATTTCTGCTCTTCATCCAATCAAGTGCTCTTCGTTCCATTTAGAATATCTGCTCTTCTACATCAAATCAAGTGCTCCTCGTTCCATTTAGAATGTCTGCCCTTCTACATCAAATCAAGTGCTCCTCGTTCTATTTAGAATGTCTGCCCTTCTACATCAAATCAAGTGCTCCTCGTTCTATTTAAAATGTCTGCTTTTCTATATCAAATCAAGTGCTCTTCGTTCCATTTAGAATGTCTACTCTTCTACATCAAATCAAGTGCTCCTCGTTCTATTTAGAATGTCTGCTCTTGCCTCTTCTACATCAAATCAAGCACCCCTCATTCCTCAGCTACACTGACCAATCACAGGTGTTCCCGTGCACGGTGGGCAGTGGGCACCGCCCTCTTGTCTACGTTGGTGGCCTCAAACTAAGTTAGAGAATGAATTAAAAGAGATCTCAGTTCACTAGACCAGGTGTTGGTACTTTTAAAAAGAGTATCGCCTCTTATTTTGAATTATTCCATTAATGGTGATTAATAATCGTGATCACAATATCAAGCAAAATAATTGCAAATATTATTTTTGTCATAATCGTGCAGCTCTAAGAGTCCAGCTGCCAGCCAGGCCATCTGAACTGCTACTCCTAGTGTTCTCTGCATCAAATATTAAACAGTGTGTGTGTGCGTGTGCGTGTGTGTGTGTGTGTGTGTAACAAGGCTCTGGTTACCTGAATGTGAGTGTACATAGAGCAGAGAGTAGCAAACACTGACATGGAGGAGAGAGAGAGAGAGTCACAGACAGAGAGAGACAGTCACAGACAGAGAGACGGGCAGAGAGAGAAAGACAAAGAGAGATACAGACGGAGAGAGACGTAGAGTGAGACAGACAGAGAGAGACAGACAGACAGACGGATGGATATTGAAGGAGACCATGAGACCATATTGAATGTGACCATGGACACATAAAGGACGAGAGAGGAGACAGGATGTTTAAGAAGAGGAAAATGACCAAGGTATCTACCCAGTGTGTGTGTGTATGAGAGAGAGAGAGTTTCCAACAGGTTCTGACAAGGTTAAAGTTAGCTAGAGGCAGAGATAGCTAATGGTTCGCTGGAGGTAGAGCAAGTTAGTTTAGCTAGAGGCAGAGCTAGCTAGTGGTTAGCTGGAGTTGGAGCCAGTTAGCTTAGCTAAAGGTAGAGCTAGCTAGTGGTTAGCTGGAGGCAGAGCTAGTTAGTTTAGCTAGAGGTAGAGCTAGTTAGTGGTTGGCTGGAAGTATAGCTAGTTAGTTTAGCTAGAGGTAGAACTAGCTAGTGGTTGGCTGGAGGTATAGCTAGCTAGTTTAGCTAGAACTAGCTAGTGGTTGGCTGGAGGTAGTGCAAGCTAGTTTAGCTAGAGGTAGAGCTAGCTAGTGGTTGGCTGGATGTAGAGCTAGTTAGTGGTTAGGTGGAGTTAGAGCGAGCTAGTGGTTGGTTGGAGGTAGAGCTAGTTAGTGATTAGGTGGAGGTAGAGCTAGTTAGTGGTTAGGTGGAGGCAGGGAACAAAATAAGTACCCGCCAACCGCCAATGGCGGGCAGATTTAAGGTTTGGCGACTAACAATGAGAGGTCTGCCCGCCACCTGGCGTGTAGTTCATATCGATACTATTATTTTGAAAATCCTGTGCGGGTCTCATTTCCGCCCCAAGCGCAGCTCCAGTCATAATAGCTATGGCTCCGGCAGCTAGCAACGTTCGGTTCATATGATACTCTTATTTTGAAAAAACCTATGGCAACTCGACGAGTCATATCCGCCCCAGTCCGTGCTTCTGCTCGCATTAAAGCAGAGGAGCAGGGCTACACAGCAGTGCGCCTATTTTGCAAGCCGAAATAAGTCTGTGGTGTTTTTTTTCTTTCTCACAACGGGTCAAATGCAGCTAACATGCATCATCGCCATTCCTTTATGCCCACATCGCCCGAAATGAACGCTACGTTAGCGTAAGCTAACAAGCTAATCCTGATCAGCGGCAGAGCAGACAGTGTGAACTGAGGAAAGGGAAATGGGGGGGGGGCACTCTCCCTTTCCCTGTGTGTGTGCGTGCGTTTGGAAAGACGATGAAGTCACTAGTCAGGACTCAGGACAGGAGTATATTATAGTAAACTGAGGATTACTAAGGATGGACAGATAATGTTGATATTCAAATATAAAAAAGTTTCGAGAGGAGTGGAAGTTTGAAGACAGACTAGACTACAATATGATGCAGGGGTGGTGAGTTGAAACGGTGTGTGTGTGTGTCCTGACCCCACTTCTATGTTTCAATAAATTATTTGCATTTAAAACTATTAACGCTGACTCATTCCTTCAGTCCACTCAAAATTATGCTAATATTCCTTATGATGTTTATGATATTAATTGAAAATAGCATATGAGATAGGGATGCCCCGATCGATCGGCCACCGATCGTTATCGGCCGATATTCAGTATAAATATGCGATCGGTGATCGGTGATAATGTTTTATTTTCACCGATCGTCAAACCCGATCTCAGTCGCTGTCGCTGAGTTCTGTCTCAGACACCGGTGGTGCGGCGTCTGCTCTCGAGTCCAGCCCCTCCCGCACGCATGTAAACACGGGTCTAGTCTAGTGAGACATGGGAGGACGGCGTGTCGGCGACGCGTCTCCCTGAGCTTACAAAATGACCCAGTCGACTATTCACTTTTAGTTTAATACATGAGGCATTGTCTAACCGAACGGTATCTAGCCGGCCAGCTACCGATAGCTCCTGACATCAACAAAAGCTCTAGCAAGTATAGTAGGTAGGTATGATGCCTGTTAGCTGTTAGCTCACGTTAGCGCAAGTTAGTTCACTGTTAAAAACGAAATGTCCCATTGAACTAAATAATTCACTGAGGCGTTGTATTAACGTTATATATCCGGCTAGCAGTAGCTACAGATAGCTCCTGATATCAATGTCTTATAACACTGATTCGATGCGTATTCGAGCTGAGGGCTTGCTGAGCACAGTTAAGTAACGTTATACCAATAGGGTCCAGGTGCAGTGCCGGAGAATCCTGGCCGTAGCTCGAGGCTACTCGAGTATAGGTCCAGCTGCAGCTCCGGAGAATCCTGGCTGTAGCTGGAGGCTACTAGAGTACACACAGACAGTGGAGCTTGTTGCGTGGTGGCGATGTCTCGCAGCTAATACAAGTACAAGTCTAATTATATAATATATATATTTTATAAAAAGAAAAAAAAAAGAAAAAATGTATATAAAATACACTTTTATTTCTTTTAATCAAAAACGATCGGATCGGTATCGGCCGATATGGCTCACGACGATCGGTGATCGGTATCGGTGGCAAAAAACGTGATCGGGGCATCCCTAATATGAGAGTATTATATAGTAATAATTAACACATGGCAAAAAGCTATTTATAATTTTTGGCTGGTAAAAAATCTGCCTGGCTGGTAGTTTTTAAGTCAAAAAGTTTATTTTGTTCCCTGGGTGGAGGTAGAGCAAGCTAGTGGTTGGTTGGAGGTAGAGCTAGTTAGTGATTAGGTGGAGGTAGAGCAAGCTAGTGGTTGGTTGGAGGCAGTGGCGGACTGGCCATCGGGACGTTCGGGACGAATCCCGATGGGCCGGGACCAAAGTGGGCTGGCCCAAAAAAAATAAAATAAAAATATATATATATATATATATTTTTTTTTTTTTTACTTTTTTACTTCTTTTTTTTTTGGGCTAGTGTGTGGGCCAGTGTGTGGGCCACTAATGTGGGCCGATGTGTGGGCCAGTGTGTGGGCCAGTGTGTGGGCCAGTGTGTGAGTCGGTGTGTGGGCCACTAATGTGGGCCAGTGTGTGGGCCAGTGTGTGGGCCGGTGTGTGGGCCAGTATGTGGGCCAGTGTGTGGGCCGGTGTGTGGGCCAGTGTGTGAGTCGGTGTGTGGGCCACTAATGTGGGCCGGTGTGTGGGCCGGTGTAGTGTGTGGGCCGGTGTAGTGTGTGGGCCATATGTGGGCCGGTGTGTGGGCCATTATGTGGGCCGGTGTGTGGGCCAGTGTGTGGGCCGGCAATAAAACAATAAACAAGTTGCATAAACTAAATCAGATTTAAAAATGATCACAGTTCTGGTTTGCCTTAAGATGCAGTTTAAGATGGGTCTTGAACATGGAATATGTAACGAAAAGGCACCTTACAGTCCCCTCTACTGATGGCCCTGGTGGTAATGCCAGTGTCTGCTTTCTGTTGGACGAACTCATTCAATGGGGGAGGGGCAAGTCCATGCAGAACCTTGTACATGAAGCAAGTATATTTGAAAACTTGGAAATTCTCGAAAATTAGCATGTTATGTTTTTCTAAAACATTACAGTGATGAAATGAAATTGGTTTCCTATCAAATACTTTTATGGCCTTTTTGTAGAGTAATTATATTGGTGTAAGAGTAGTGACATATAAAAGAGACCAGTTGATAAAACAGTAGGCCTACTCGATGTGTGATAAAATCATTGAATGCAGAAACATCCTTGCAGCATTAACTGGCAGGCAGGGCCTGATCTGCCTGAAGTTTTCGATGTTAAACTTGACTGTTTGTCACTTTCTTCACATGACTTTTTGAAGGTCAATGTAGAGTCCAATGTGACCCCAATATACTTGAATTAATGTACAATGTCCAGCTCCGCCTCTCCCAGAAACACATTAGAGTGAGTGACCTCTACTGGTGACTTTGTGAACATCATACACACTGTTTTCTTGGTGTTAAGTGAAAGACATGCTTTTGTTAGCCAGTCTTGAATGAGACATGAGACATCAGTGAATGAGATTCACGTTTCCTCCCAACCGCGAGTAGGCCTAGAAGCGCAGAAATGGAGAATGCAAAAAAAGAAAGGGTGGAGCTGAAAAAGCTAGAATTAAAAAACTAAAATTGCTAGTAAAAGACGCAGAACAATGTTCTAAAATTACAGACATGTTTACCCGCTGCTGCTGCTAATGATGATGAAGTTCAAGTGGAAGGAACCAACAGTAACATGACAGGTGCATGCAGTAGCCTAGTGCATTATTCTACTGTTGGTGTCTGCCGGTTCATGAGGGCTAGCTAGCCTATACTAGCTCTTGCAGTGATTTCAGTCATTCTATTACAAGACAATGTGCTTTCCGTATTCCTGATTCCTTACAGCACGTGGACGTAAATAGTTGTGACTCGTGACGTTTTTTCTCTGACTAAAAGTTTAGTTAGCAATGTTAGGACTAGTGCCCACCACAGCATCAGAAGCTAAAGTGCTAACTTAGAGAGCCAATCAGAACCTAGGACGGGCTGCAAATTAATCGGCTACTAATATTATAATAGTAAATACTAAAATAAAATACTATTATGTTCCCTTCCAAATTTTCATGTTGATATAATATTGGTAATCTAATTGATTGAATTGATTAGTTGCCATTTTACATGCTTAAATAAGATGTACCTTAGAATTCCCAACTGTTAGCCATGTTCTCGATCTGTATATGATTAGTCTCATCTACATGTTTGTAAATAACCACAGCTAACTAGCTTAAGCTAACAACTAGGTCAACTACTACCCCGTAGTTAAACATATGTGATTGCATATAACAGCTAACTGCTACAGCTAAGTTGGTAGTTAGCCTATTCCATTAATGTTGAATGTATTTATGAAGGTTGTTGATGGTGGTTGGCGCTGATTAGCAGACATGATTCCGTCAGTCTGCCACAGGGCAGCTGTGTTTGCTGATGCTGCTCACAACCACCAGTAGTGTATGACTGTGTGAGTGTGAATGCTTGATGGTTTCTGTGAAGCGCTTTGTGGAACAATGCTGATATACAGTTAAGAATGAGTAATTCGCTTTTGGTTTTTAAGAAAAATTTGTAAAGCTATTTTTGAAAACTACAGGGGTGAATAATACTTTTTTCTTTTGCTATTTTCTTTTAGAATACTGTTTTGGAGTCTTAATTTTTTTAATTAGTTTTTTTTTTATCCACTTTTTCTCCCATTTTCGACATTTTCTCTCATCCCAATTTCGTATCATCCAATTCAACCCTCCCCTGTCACGAACGCTGTTTCTTGCCTCCCACAAGCCGGCTGCAATGTGGACTAAGTCATACATAGCACAAGTCCCCTCCGGTACTTGAGGTAACAGCAGTCGCATCTTTTCACCTGCGCAGCTCGATCTCTCAGTGGCGAGGAGTAACGCGTGGGAGGCTCACGCTGCCCCCGACACTTCCTGATTCTACTGCGCAGGCACACCAACCGACCTGTAGGAGTCGCTGTCCACAACGCCCAATCCCCACCCATCAGTTTCCCACCCCCTAATACGGCCAATGTGTATTAGTATGAACGACCAGCTAAACTGAAAGCAATGTGGAGCGCTGGGCTCGAACAGGCGAGCCCAGCGTCTCTAGTATTTGTGGCGAGCGCCTTGCCCACTACGCCACGTAGCCGCCAATTTTTTTAATATTTGTTAAGAATATACGACAGGCATGTATAAGCATTATGCTTCAGTCTGTACCTTTTCAGTCACTGTAAAATCAAATATTGTTAAATGATGGGGTATATTGTATTGTGTGAGATGATGACTGAATAAACTACTACTACTACTACTACTACTACTACTTTGGGTGTTTTCAAAAGGCTGAAAAACGCTGTATGAATTCAAGCCATTATTATTGATTGCTGATGTTCTTCTTATGCAGTTGACGCTGAGGAAAGAGAGAGCGCCCAATCCAGCACAGCTGACCCTGAGGGGAGAGAGAGCGCCCACGCTGAGGAAAGAGAGAGCGCCCAATCCAGCACAGCTGACCCTGAGGGGAGAGAGAGCGCCCAGTCCAGCACAGCTGACCCTGAGGGGAGAGAGAGCGCCCAGTCCAGACAGACAGACAGACAGACAGACAGACAAACAGACAGACAGACAGACAGACAGACAGACAGACACACAGAGAGAGAGACAGAGAGAGAGAGACACAGAGAGAGAGACACACAGAGAGAGGGAGAGACAGAGAGAGAGAGACACACACACAGAGAGACACATAGAGAGAGAGAGAGAGAGAGAGAGACATGTTATAGACATGTAAATAAAATATTATTTCTTTAAAACCGATACCGATATTTTTCGATATCACATTTTAATGCCGATATCGGCCGATAATATCGGTAGGCCGATAATATCGGACATCCCTACTTTCTATGGATCAAAACCTCAATATTATTATGGTGTAGTTAATACTTCATGTATCCTTAATCCCTAGGCTAATGATCTCGAGGCACTAAGATGTTAGTAAAAAAAAAACATATGCCAATGACGGGAAGTAACGGTATATGTATGTGTGTGTCTGTGTGTGTGTGTGTGTGCACTGTGCATGAGTGCACATCTAGGGGCGGTGTGTAGATTTGGTCTCCCTGATGTTGACTCCTTAGCCACAGCCTTGGGTTGTTTAATACTGGACAAGTGTTTCATAACGCCCGTTGTGTGGGCCGGTTTCGGGGCCGGTGCGTGGGCAGGTGCGTGGGCCGGTGTGTGGGCTGGTGCGTCTGAATGTCCCGGGCTGAATTTGTGTCCCAGTCCGCCACTGGTTGGAGGTAGAGCTAGTTAGTGGTTAGGTGGCGTTAGAGCTAGTTAGTGGTTAGCTGATGGGAGCGGTCATTGAGGTAGGATGCCAGCGCAGAACCTACAACTCTTCCTGCAAGAGATGTCAGGAGGATCTGATGGATGACCGAATCGAAGGCTGCTGACACCACCTACTGAATACCCATAGTAGGAGATGAGTAGATGGTGAAGTTTATTATGTCTGTAAATGCTGTGTAGTGTGGATGCCTACTGTACATGAGTAGGGTGAGTAACCTACATGCCATTACTGCTTTTTATCTATTGACTCATTATAGCTACTTTATTATGTTGAAATAATATTTCCCGCCCATTATGTATCATTACATACAATGTATCCATGCCTGTAGCTTATGCTGAAAAACAGGGAACAAAATGAACTTTTTAGCTTTAGATAATAATAAAAAGATTTAAAACTACCAGCCAGAGAGATCTTTTACCAGCCAAAACGTATAAGTAGCTTTTTAATTATGTTGCAACCTTCGTCTATCAAGCAAACAATTATATAAATATTTATATGTAGTTGATAGAGACAAAGGCAGAATTCGACTTAATTAAGCACGTTTTA